>NC_044059.1:8971087-9018587 GCF_902167405.1 Gadus morhua
TCAGCCATGCATATTGATGAAATAAATATACATTTAAAGAATTGATGTTAAAAATAACCCGGGTTAATGTATGTCCGGTACTGTAATCCATCTAAAATATGGATGCGTGTTCCTTGGGGGGGGGATAAGGTAAATGTGGTGCCCTGCATGGGCAGGAAGTGAAGCAGTGTGGGGTGTCTCGGTGGAGGATGTTAATGAGACGGGCACATGTTTATCTGGATTAATAATGCAGCGCGCCTGGTGTGCTCTGCCGTCGTCAGCCGCGTAGACGGTCTGTGGGGTAACACCACCGCTCGCCCAGTAGGGGGAAACTTGGCATTCGCAACATCTGGGCACTGCTTTACTTTAACTATTTCAGCCGACTGAGTGTTAAAACTGCAAGATTCAAGAGTTTCAGAGGGGGAGAGAGGGCAGAAAACGGTGTCTACACAGAGTCTACGATTTTGAAATGATACATCCCGACCCTCACTCTCTCGGCTCTATGCTTCTCCGCCTTTGTGAAGTTTAGCATTCAAACACCGCTGATTGACAGGAGAGGCGGGACTCCCAGATCCAATCAGGGGGGTCGGGGGATGCCCTGATTGGTCAGTAATAAGCCTGGAGTGGTCTAAAATTGGCTCGTACAGAGGCAGGTGCATTGAACTCGCAACTGATTACCTTCTAACGCAATTCAGTCACTAGTCGCTGATGGATGGCTATGACATTCCAAAGAAATTACACTCAAATGATAGCTCTTTAATCTTACCTTCAGCACCCTTTTAAATGTACTGTTTGTGCACAATTGTCAGTTGTACTGCGGAAACCGAATGTAAATTGAAAGAGTAAATATTAGTCATTTTTCAAATTAAATTTGTTTTATTTTTTATCTTTTTGCCGATTTTTTAAGCCAAAGGGACTAACACGGTCATGCATCTTCTAGATACTTTAAATGGAAAATAAAACTGAAAAAATACAAAGAAAAAAGCTATGAAATGCTTTTGTTAATATGCATGCCACCGTACTACCGCACAGTATTTCAACACACTATTCAAACCATGCCAAAAATCATCCGTCCTCTCCTAGGCAATTCATTTTGGCTCCATCTTCCTCATTCAATTCAGCTCCCAAATCACTTTCCAAAGGCGAGCGAGGTGTAAATCTCTCTCCCACAAAAAGATGTGCGATGCGTTTCAACAGCGGAAGGAAACGCCCCCTGGTCACGAGCGACGCTGTTTGCGTTGTACGTCGTAAGGTTTCAGTCGATGCTCCTTAAAGACGTTCACATGCACCACGCAGGAACCACGTTCTGAGGACGTGAGCGTGATTTGTTGTTTTCACGTTGTCATCCGCTCAACCATGGTATCAATCACACCACCTGAGAGCTTGAGAACCAATTAGGCCTTGCCTCCCTTTGGCTGCTGCCATGCCAACGAGCCAAAGAGCCATGTGTGAGAATGCCACCGTCCTGGTAATATAAATGTTAACTGCAGTAATCAGGAGCGAGGCCATCATCCACAGCCAATGGGAACATGGCAGTTTTTTTTATCCCTGCGGAAGGTAGCCCATTTTTGCGGGGATGGGCAGGGGTTATTAATGTCAACACCAAGCTGTGTCCTTATCGCCGCGGCGACACCCCAAACGATCCTGACTCATTCCATTGCTCCACAATTGGCCGACCATCTTTTTTTTTTCCTTCCTAGTGCCTATAAATATTCCCATTCCATCAGCGAAAGAGATAAGTATCCTCCCCATAGATATTACCCCAGCTGAGGGTGACAAATAACAAATAATGCACAGAGCCGTTTGATCACCTGTGTGTGTGTGTGTGTATGTGGGTCCCCTTTTAAATTGGCTCGCCTGTGAGATTCATCCCTCTTCGGAAATTCAAATGACATCCTCTCTCGCCGTCTGCGGCTCAGCCCCTTAGCCCAAGACCACTCGGCAGCCCCGGACCCCCATAAAAACCCGGGCTATTTATACCTGGGGGATATTGCATCCATGTCTCCCCTGGTTTTCACATTTTGCAGAGCAAGTTGGCTAATAGATTTCATTAAGGCCGGCCCTTTATCCCAGACTGTCTCTGCAGCCACACCACAGGGGCAGCGACTGGCTAGGAAGAGAAATTGTGGTCGTCGGTTTAATTTGAAATGGTACTGGAGGAGGGGGGGGGGGTTATGTAAATGGTGGGGCGACGATGGGGTGGAGGTAGGTGTGTGTGTTTCTGGATGACCACCAGGATGATGATGTGCTATTATGTAGCCTGTCACTTTGGCTAAACCCAGGGAGCGCGGCGGCCAAATGGGTCCACCTGCATGAATGGGAACGACGGGATTGGCTATCGCCGACGAAACACGGGGGACAGCTGGTGTTGGAGGCGGGTCCTGGGTCGTTCATATCAACGGTTTGTTTGTTGGTTCTTTTGCAGCTGTGATGTTTAAATTTGTGTAACCCTGCTTTCAGACACACGTGTAAGTCCTTATATTCTCCTGATGGGCCGTATGTGTGAACAACATATCCTGACATTTTTACCCTGAAAATCTCCTGAATAATACTACCCCTGAGGTATTATTGTTTCTGCAGGAAATGTAAGTTACCTTATATGTGAATGAGGAGTAGAAAGTCGGTATTTCTCACACCACTTCCGTGGGCGTGTTGATGACAGTTCTGCATGTCATTGAGTGGCCCCCTTAATGTTAATCAGCCTGTTGCCTTTTGTTCGCTGAATGGTTAAAATATATTAAAATGTTGGCAATGCTTTTGAGTCATTTGTGGTGAACGGATGTTATACTTTGTAAAATTATAGGCAAAATGTTGTTAAATTATGCGCTCAGAAATTTGTGTGTGTGGTGGTGATGGGGGGGGGGGGGGGGGGGGGGCTTGGTATTACCTCCCATCTACTATTTTTTGTATTTAGTCATTAACCACTCTGAAACCAGGACACTTTGGTCCAAAGCGATTCAAGTGAATTCCTTCTTTAGAAACAGTGAACCAGAGCGAGTTGATTACTTTTCGGCTGGGAGTGAAACCCCCTCTACGACTCCTGATATCCTGTTAAGGAAGGAGAAGCACTTCCAGGTTAAAAGGTTTAACCATTTGTTTTTCCAGCCTTAGGACCAGGGGGTAAGTATGAGAGCAGGGGGGGGGAGAGACATCCTAATTTCCCACAGTGATGAAAAGAAG
The DNA here is from genome assembly GCF_902167405.1 of Gadus morhua. Lineage (NCBI taxonomy): Eukaryota > Metazoa > Chordata > Actinopteri > Gadiformes > Gadidae > Gadus > Gadus morhua. The sequence goes on from NC_044059.1 coordinate 8,974,247, forward strand.
CTTCATTCCCTTAATAATTGGTTGAGTGTAGAAGCCGGGCAGTGGACAGGCAGCTCTGCGTAGGCCTTCGTTTGTAGTCAGCGAGCTGCAGACATGAATGCGTACAGAGTGTTTGAACGAGGCCAGAAAAGCTGGTATATTCAGTTAACCTTCCACAGATTGAAAGTCGTCTCTATTTTATTTATTTTCAAACCCGCGGCACGAACACACTTGTTAGAATGTTGAAAGCAAAGATGGACTCTGCGGTCTTGGTTTGAAGCCTCTTTTTTATTTTTGAGGATTTTTCGACTTTTGAAAGAGTTTCTGTTTCAGTACTTCTGGCTCTGAAGTCCTGAGGGCCGCTGAGTTGTATTTATTATTTATTTATTCCCCTATTCTTTGGCCGCTTTATTACGACCGCACAAACTATTCCATCCGATCACATCTGAAGGCTCTGGTGACAGAGTTCCTCCAACTAAACACTCACTGGAGAAGTACTAACAATACACGCCAGTCCGACAAACGGCCGGAATAGGAAGAAGATGTTCCCGGCAAAATTCAGCTGCAAACCAAAACTCTCCAATCGTCCGAACTCGGCTCTCCTCTGCTCTCCCTCACTCTTTACAGGAGAACAAAGAGCTCCTCCAATACCGTCCCCAGACCACCGGCCAGAAGAACTCATTTCGTAGGCTCCTCTCTGGTTTAATTCCCACACACTCGCCCTCAACCACCAGCGCAATACCTCTCGATCCACCGCCTCAACCACCTACACCACTTCCACCACCACCAGCCACACCACCACTCCACCACCACCACCACCTCCACCCCCACCTCCACCACCACCTCCACCACCACCTCCACCACCAACTCCACCAACAACTCCACCTCCACCACCACCTCTCCACCACCACCACCTCAACCACCACGTCTCCACCACCACCACCACCACCTCCACCCCCACCTCTCCACCCCCATCTCCACTACCACCTCTCCACCACCACCTCCACCAGCCCCAGCCCCCCCACAGCAGCCACAGAGTTAAGTAGATGAAAGCGGAGAGAGAGCGTGAGGGAGAGATCAAGAGAAAGAGAGGGAGGGGGGAGAGAGAGGTAAGGCCCCCCCAGCACACCTGTCCGTAGACAGCCCGGGGTGCGCAGATAAACACACGGCTTCAGCTGCCCGACCGGGCCCTCCCTAAATTGACCTTCTCATCGACCCAAAGCTGCACAGATGCATTGTGGGTATCCATTAGAGCTTCCAGTAGAGCTGTGTGTTTGGGGTGTGAGAGTGTGTATCCCCCCTGACTGAAGAACACAAGCACAACGTTGGGATCACAACTAATGACACTCGTAGGAATTTCCACCTTGCGTGATATAATAATACTGTATACACAGTGCATCCTTTACCGTCCCGAACCCGGCAGTGAATGTATAGAATAAATCTAGGCGGTCGGTCGAAAAGCTAAAAAATAATGAGAGCGAGAGCAGATGGAGTGTGACAGAGGGATGTGAGGAATAAGAGGGCGATGAATTAAACGCTCGGTCCACTACAAGCCCTGTGTGTTGGCTGTTGGATCTTTGGAGTAGCTCCTCTGGATCAGAGCATCGCACTCTGATCCTCCACCGTGTCTTCTGCTCCACCCTCTCATTAAACCACCGGGCTCTCTGAACCCCTGCAAGGACCCCTGTATGGCAGGTTTACAGTAACTGCCCGCATATGCACACAAACGCAGGCGCGCACACACACACACTTCCCTGTATACGTACACACACATAGACGATTCCCTTTCTACACACACACACACACACACACACACACACACACACACACACACACACACACACACACACACACACACCAAACACTCATAAGCCCGCATGAACTCACATAAAAACCCGGCTCTTTCATCATCTCACTATCTCCCTCGCAAGCGCCATCCGTCTCTTCTTCACCTGCTCCGTCGTCCCGCTCACAAGCGCCATCCCTCCTAATGAAATATTTTTGACATCCGGAGAATGCCCCTCAGCGATGAGCCACACTATATCTCACCGACACCGTCACCGCGCTGTAGCCTTCATGTAATATTTATAAAGACGTGGGGGGTGGGGGGTGGGGGGTGGGAGGAGATACGGCTGAGTTTCAACCAGAGACACAGTATTTAACGCTGGCGACGTATTGGGATTCTATCCATCTACAAAGCCCGCCTCCCCCCCCCCATCCCCGGCAGCCACTGTGACAGGCAAGGTGCCCGACCAATCAGGGAGCGTCGGTCGTTGACCTGGGCCTGACGTTTGCCAGGTGTTTCCAATTAGCTAATTACTCCTGAGGGAGGACCGGCTGGCTCGTTAAGAGAGGCAGCCATGTTGTTCTGGAGGACAGGTGAAGGAAGACGTTGGCGGGAAAACACATCTGGTGGGTCGTCACATGAAGGGTTTTGATTTAATGTTGATTCTGCCCTGTCTCGGGTGGCGGCGTGATTATGTACTTGATTATATATATTTCATATTTCATTACCGAGAAGTCATTGCCGCCTGAGCATTTAAATTGCTGTCGGTAAATCTGCTGGAATCTCAAATTGGTATATTACCATAAGTTATCCAGCATGCTGTTTGTTTCATGTTCTCTGCAAATTATTTCTGCCTAAAAGGTTATTTTTTTGTTAATGATTTACTTCCACGCAGGAATTGATGAGGGGGAGAGTTGATTGTCGGACAAATAAACTGAAACGTACATACAGCATGAATGACTCCTTTTAGAATCTCAATGTCGTTTGTTTTAATAACCTAGACAGACAACCTAGTGCCGTCACCGGCACTTTTAATTTATAATGATGCATGTGGACACGAGTCAAATGGAGAAGCTATCGTAGGCCTCGAATCAGCCCAGTTTCATCCCTATTTCATCCCGGGTTCTGTGTTGCGTCAGGTAACAAGCTGCCCATTGTCTCTCTCTCTGTCTGCTTATCTGTCTCTCAGCCTGTCTGTCCGTCTCCCCCGAAATGATTTCCTGTCCGGGAAAGTCAGAGAGCGAGACTCTTTACCCCCCTCCCCCTCCTTAACCCCCCCCACCCACACACCCAAGCCTCAGCTCCACTTGTCAATGAGTAAGAGAGAGAGTTTGTACTGTTGGGTGAGATGGGGGGAGGGGTTTGAGTAGGGGGGGGGGGGGGGTTCAGTAGAGGGTACGGGAGGGGGGGGGGACGGGGGGGTCTGAGTAGGGAGTGGGTCTTCGGGGAGCTGCCTGTCACACGCCTGTCACTCTGACAGATGTGTCAATCTTGACGGAGCGGACGAGGGACTGACTGGCTACGCAGTCAGAGAGATGGAGGAGTGTTTGGGAATGGGGGGAGGGGAGGAGAACTTGCAGGGGGCGGGGGGGCAGGGAGAGAGGGCTACTCTCTCTCTCTTTTTTGTTGTCTACCTGGCCATCGAGCTCCCCTCTCATCCATTGATTACTCTGCAGAGAGGGGAAAGTGCTGTCGACGCAGGGTGGGTTTAACCCTGCTCCTCCCGTCGCTGTTGGCCGCCCGGAAGCTTAGCAATATGGGCTGTTCAGCTGTTCTCCGAAGGGGGAGAGATGGGGAAGGGGGGAGAGATGGCTGGATGTGGAGGGAGGGAGGGAGGGAGGGAGAAAGAAAGAAAGGAGATGTTGGAGAGAGAGGAAGGGGAGAGTGGAGGGGAGGGGAGGAGAAGAGAAAGAGACGGAGGGTGTAGGGGGCCAAGAGATGAGAGAGAAGGAGGGAATGTTCATCTCTATGGAAAGTAATACATTCAGTAATTTTTCGGTGTAAACAATTATGTGCTCAACAAAATGTACTTTAGTAGGCGTAAACGTGACCCAAACAAAAGATTACATTACTCAAATGTAGTATCATTTCTGTTTTTGTCCTAAACAACACATGTTTCACAAACTAGAGATTAGGATCGTAAACTGTATATATTTATCAATTTTTTTCAAATGTAAATTATCAGTTAGGAATAATCTCACGTTGGCTGCTGTATTGAGGAGTACAGTGACCTCATGAACAGGCTGTTCCTGAGTCTATGTGTCATCTTGATTAAAACATCTGCACCCATCCTCGTTAGTGATTCCTTCTCAATGCCAGGGAAGAGAGCCAGGGGGGATAGCAACGGGGAACCGCAACGCCTGATTTGCAGTCGCAACCCTGCTGTGATGGCCATTAAAACGCTTCATTTAATACATTTCGGAAATCATTTTATTCCAGTTGTGACCCGTCTTAAAAGTATATTTCAAGGTGTTGAAAAAGGTTCCGCTGTATCCGCTGTGAGAGAACAGTGTTACCGTTTTATTTGTGTTATTTGAAGGATTCTTTAGGATGACAGTTGCCTTCTGTAACTATTAACATACAGTACAAAAGTAAAACACACTAACACTACATGTACTCTTTGTATAGTCCTGTGGTTTAAACATGACTGATGGACTGCACTGTGTTCTAGTGATTCTGTAGTATTCAATTTTCCTATTTCTCCTGCTGGTTTATGACAAAATAGGATTTTCCCGCTCCGGTGGCCACTAAACTAGGCGGGCTGTGATGGGGTACCTCCGTGACCTCCCGTTGTATTGGAGATGGGTTAGCCGGCACAGGGGCTAGTTGAGTGACCCTGAATTTAAAGGGCTCTGTCACCCGCGAGCCCGAGAGCAATAAAAACGGTCCTATTTGTCCGCGACGCATTACACCCCGGGTCAAAGACATTTCATATGTTTTCTGCTACGTCTTCCCTCCTCTGTTTTCCTTATCGCTGCCCTTATCTCTCTCCCTAGGGCTCTCCCTCTCTCTCCCTTCCACCCTAGCCGCCGCCGGCAGCATTAGGCTTAAACACAACCCGGCGTTTGACACAGTTTATGAATGCTACGTGCTAGCCCTCTGGAGTTCTGTGTCAGGTGTCAGAGTACAAAGGAGCAAGTGTAGTGATCCTATACATAAAACAAGCCCTGGCTAATGGCTAGCTTTCAAGAGTGGACTGTTCTAATTCTGAGTACAGGAGGAGCCTTGGATGAATTATTTAGCAAGGATATAGTCACGTTTTATCCGATTTATAATTGCCTTTTTGAAAAGAAACAAAAAGATTTGGTCTTTTTTGCAAAGTATATTGAGATTTTATAATGTATAATGAAATTTATTCAATTACTGGTGTTTGTTTGTTTGTTATACATTTTACAGTGCATTTCGTTAAAGTAAATGACACAAACACAACAAGGCCAAATCGTGGTTAAATAAAATAAGTTATGTAAAATATAAGTTATTGCTATAAATGTGTGTGTTCAAGGGCTGTTAAGCCAGACAGATGGGTTGTGTCTGGTTGAATCTGGTTGTGGCCATTGTTGCATACACTGCGCATGCGTACGGTGAATGGGTGAATCGGGGAGTTACCAGCTCCAGGACATGCCTCCATCTCTAACGCGCTGGCACAGGGTGCTTTTGAAGTAAGAAAGAACACAACATGAAAAAGGTACATCACCTTGGCCCTGCCTCTGTTCTTAGCTCCGCCCCTCTTCTTCCTTCGACAACCTCCCCCCCCCCCCCCCCCCCCCTAACACACTATTCCTGTCTCTCTTTGTACTCGTCAGGTGCTGCAGATCAAAGGGAGAAGCCAAGAAGCTTCTGGGCCTAAATTAGATTCATGCTTCATTGAGAGAAAGGTTGAAATTCGTAGGACAAAACCCGAAGGTCAGATCTGCAGGTCTCTCAGAATCTCTGCATTCTCTCCCTCTCTCGCCCCGCGCGGGGCAGTATTATCATATTGCGCACCTGTCTCTCTCTCCCCGCCTCTCTCTTTACCTGTCTCTCCTTACGGCTTTGTCTCTCTCTCACCTTCTCTCTCTTTCTCTCTTTCTCTCCTGCTCTCGCTATAGCTCTCTTATCCTATGTTTACACCCTGTGCTCTAAGCTTATCCCTGCATTTCTTCACTCCTGCTAACTCACACATGCATAGCCATACTCTCTCTAACACACAACCACCCACTTTCCACTGACTGACTGACTGACTGACTGACACACTCACACGTGCACTATGGACTGTCCTTCTCCCTTCGTCTCATCGGTATGGTGAACAGTGGAGTCTCTTCCTAGAATGCTGGTACATGCATATTAGTACAATTACTATGCAGAAACGTGTACCGACAGGCATACCCAGAGGAAACCTGAGAAACACACACATGCAGATACATTGGAACACACACGAATACTGTCTTCAAAAGTCACGACATGAAATTACTACATTTTGTTTTACTACTTTATTTTTCGTAAAATAATTACCATACCAGAGGCACTCCATGCACCAGATTAATAAAAAAAAATATCAAGACAAATGGAGTGGTTATTTTTGTTTAATTTACACAAATTTAATCAAAGCCACATTAACCTGAAGAGTATTAAAAAACTTTCACATTCACAAAATTGTATGCTGACAGGCTGAAATGAATTGTGAGTTAAATGTGTGTGTTGGACTGCCTTTGATATATGTTTTTGTCTACCTCCTATTGCTATTTATTGTATTTATTAAGTAATTTATTATGTGAGACTGGAAACTGTGAACGGAATTGCCCATCTTGGGATGAATACAATTTTTCTAATCTAATCTAAAAATTGATTTGGTTACTGAATACATGATAATATCGGTCCAATGGAAAACACTGAAAACTCCAATGTGTTAACATATGGTGTGGTTGGGTATTCTATCACACCTTTTACAAGTTCTAATATGGGGTCTTGTTACAATTCAGTTCTTCAAACAAAGTGATTTTGATTGATTATTTTTATATACAGTATAACAAATAATAGTAATTGATGATAATTGATAATAATGAATGAATGAAAAAATAAATAAAGACGAAATGTATGTGTTCAGTGTTCAGGCCAGACTTGATGAAAGTTAGTTTAATTTGCAGATGCAAAGCGTGTCTGTCGGATAACACCAGTAAATTGGACATGGGAATCCATAATTAGAAATTCAAATTCAAACAGTGGGGTATGCTAATGTCATAATACCTCACAAGTCGATGCACTGTGATCTAAATTTAAGATTCACAATGCCAAAGACTTTAATTGCAAGGCAATTATGATATGATGGATTTGATTACGTTGTAATTGAGGTGTTAATTAATAGTGGGATGAAAATAAATGATGTTTGTGTGTGTGTGTGTGTGTGTGTGTGTGTGTGTGTGTGTGTGTGTGTGTGTGTGTGTGTGTGTGTGTGTGTGTGTGTGTGTGTGTGTGTGTGTGTGTGTGCGTTCGGTAAACACGGTAGGCGGCCTATATGTTAATCAAATCTTCACAGTACCAACCCAAGGAAAATACAAACTTTGTACCCCTGGTGTTATTAATTAGAAACAATGTAATCAATAAAATAATGAGGAAGATGTGAGACCAAAATTACCCTAAGATATCGAGGCATCTAACTTGCTGAACAATTAACAACAAACAAACCAGCTGTATACATAAACACTTAAATGTTGAATATAACAGCCGGAAATAACTAAACTGTTCCATGAGAGGAAGGACTAGACATTTGCCACATGTGCCTTTAAGCTACGCCGAGAGAGCTGGCAGCTCCGAGTTGCAAGCGCCATTATTTTATTAAGATATGCACAAACCAGAGAAATTCAGCGTTTCTTCCAATGATTCGGGGCTGCCTTGGAACTCAGAGCTATGGGGCCTGGAGAGGAATGCAGGTGCCCGATTAAAACAAAACATCTGAATAATTTGGAGTAATTATCTTTGATTGCCCTTCCCCCCAGCCCAGATGAGGCACGCCAGCCCTAATCACGCTGGCACACCAAACTTTTATTTTTTCCGAGAGCTCACAATTAACATTGATTGTTTCAGAGAGAGAGAGAGAGAGAAAAAAAAGTGTTCTGCTCGTGTGCAAACGGTGAATGACTTTCTTATACCGTTTGTCGGTTAGTGTCGTTGTTTATTAAATATATATCAATAGGATTGCTTTGTGGCGTCTGTGGACACGATGCCCTTCTGTTTGATGGCGAGATAAGAACGTCCACTTGTTCCTTAACTGCGTTATCTGTGTCGCGCTCGCGTCGACCGGTCGACGGCAAAGGTCAAGCCTTTGAAAGTGCAATCTGGGGCTGTTTAAAGTGCTCGGGGAGATTATGGTCGTCCTCCAAGGGGAGAGGCATTCGCCGAACAGGGGGGACACAGAAAATGAAATTATATTCTTGACGTGTCAAGGAACAGCGCTGGCAGCTGAGGTAATTACACAAGCGGTATTGTTTCTGCCCTATCTGTGTGACCACTTCTCATTTCTGTTTATTACACACTGACTCCGCTAATAGAGCGCGTTTCAGAATGGGTCTTATTTTGTCCTGTTCACTGGCAGCAGTAAGTCAGGATGGTGACATGTGTATCGTCAGTCACTGTAAGCCGTGTTTGGGTGAAAGTGTTGGTTAAACAGTATTAGAGCCGATAAGGATTTGCCCCCACTACAGTAATGTACAGCACATCTTTAAGCAGGCGTCTCGGCCCCACCCAGGGACTTGGATGAGGGGCAGGTTGTTGGTGCACAGTTGACACCACTGTCATTGTGGGGATGAGCCTGTCATGGATCCCTCTCTCCCCCTCTCTCCCCCTTCCCCTTTTCTCCTCGTTCTCCCCCCCTGAATATGATTATATTGAAATGGCCATGTCAACAACTGTCCAAGTATACCTCCTACTAAGACCTAGTACACAATACTCTGATATTTCTCTCTCTCTCTCTCTCTCTCCCTCTCTCTCTCTCTCTCTCTCTCTCTCTCTCTCTCTCTCTCTCTCTCTCTCTCTCTCTCTCTCTCCACCATCCTCCTGAATATGATCATATTGAGTGCACACAATGTTCCCCAATGTCCTCGTAAATAAATACAGTATATGGTTATGTGTAAAACAGATCAAAGACTTGCTTCTTTAATGAGTGACAGTGGCCCATCCATTCCTTTTCAGCCCGTCATTAATTCCTTGGTGTCACAGCATTCATCATTCATTCATCCATGCTCTCGCGCTCGCTCTCGCTCTCGCTTTCACTCTCGCTCTCTCTCTGAGTTGGAGAGGGACATGGTAGAATGTCATTCTACCATGAACATTGTTGGGAGGTTTTTAATGGATGGGCTGGAAGATTGAATGACACTCCAAGGGTGGTTGGGCGAGGGGGGGGGGGGGGGGGGGGGGGGGTATGGATAGGATTATTCCACTGTTCTTAATTCAAGTCTTGTGTAATACCTTCATTCAGCACCTTTTATTTAGCATGTTCAGACATTAATATCAAGAATTTGTATGCGTCATGTTGTTTAATGCTAGCAACATTGCGAATAGTTAATGCTAGATCTACAGCTAACGGTTTGAAATTACAACAAACAAAGCATGGCAATCCAGGTTCGCCATAGGCTAATCAGTACGCCTGGAAACCCAAAGGTCTCACATAGAGTCCAAGTATGCAGCTAACCAATGTGGAATTAACGGCTCGGCAGTGGCTGGCACGGGTGTTATCGCAGTGACTGTCCGCCCGCTGCCAGCATTTTAATCACATCCCTCCATCAAAACCCTTGTTTTTCCCCATCTTAATGAAAAGTATGGGAGTATTATACGATACAAAACGATAATGTGTATTGTGAGTCGAGGGGAGGAAATGGCTTTTACGAAGCCGTTGCTGAATCAATGTACATTTTACCGCTAGTGCTCGCGACCAGAGAGAGTAAATATTTAACAAAATGATCATTGATACGTAGCATCCAATATTTATGAGTTTGGAAACATTGCAGGCATTTTTGATCAGTGGAGTCAATCTTTGTTTCTGCAAGAGAAAACACAGAAAGAAGGATGTATTTGCGGCTCTAAGGAGGTTTGTTGCTAATGGTTGCATACCGTGACTCAGGGACGTGTTTTTGTGTGGGATAGTTATGTTCTAGCTTGACTTATGTTCGTATTTCTTCGCCTTTTTCCAAAACCTATTTTGTCGGTTGAAAAGAAAGTACCTTGAAAATCGTAAGACTGGACTAGCTAATATGCAAGGACTAGCTTATATGCCAAGAGAGCATAGCACCTGATAGCTTTCTATCCAATCTCAGTCAGGACATTAGGGAGAGACAGAATGCATGTATCTTGTGAACCATGAGTATGCAAACGTATGATGTCAGCTTTACCCTGAATGCCTTTTTAAATAAATAAATAAATAAATACCACTGAGACGCTTCTTATGGTAGAAGACGGCAGCCTTGAAAAACAGAGTGAGAGCATACCAGTTGTGTGCCAAGCCTTGAAGCAGTGTGATCAACAGTGTTGTGTATTGTAGAGATTCTGTCGATGCCTTCACATACAAGAGCTCACCATAATCCAAAACAAGGAAAAAGAAGGAACAAATCTGCATTTTGGTTTATTTTACTTTTCCTTCTGGCTGAAAATAGGAAAAAACGAAAACAGGATTTATTTCGGTCATAGAAGTCTAATTTCAACCTTGAGTTTTATTCACAAGATTGTCAACAATATTCTTTGAAGAAAGATAATTTATTTAGCCAGATGCCGCAACACTTGTAAAAACCTCTGGCATATTTGCTTGAGCAGGGACAACATCAGATGTTTCTAGTATTTCAGAGTATCAAAGATTTGAGTCTTATATTTGAGAACAACATTACAGATGTACTACTGACTTTGGTAGACAAAGCTCAGACTAGACAATATTATAAGCAGCATGCAATGTTCTCAAGGGTCTTGTATAATGAAATGTCTTAGTTTGATTAAACATTATTGACTACAAAAGTAAATATATCGGTTTGAATTACTTACCTATTTTGATATAAAAGAATTGGATATAGGAAAAGAGCAGTGTGCCTAAAACAGAACCCTGGGGTATAACATTACATGTTCGGTTTCACTTTCAGTCTGTCTATCAAACACTTTCTGGAGGCCTCTCTGGCATATCCAAGGCAGCCAAACGTCTGATCTTGCAATCCTTTACTTGTCCGCCTGCGTTTGAGAGCTTCATGGTCAACCGTGCCAAATGCCTCCACATGGATCAATACAGAGAGCTGCATAGCCCTGCTTCATCCATAGAGGAACGCGTCTTTCAATTAATGGTTGATATTGATTCTGAATGTTGGATTGTAACTATGGTGCCACTATCTCAATGTAAAGGTGTATGTGCCTAATGAAGAGTTAACAAATGTTTTACTGAACACCCATTTTTCTGTAATGTACAAATATCTAGACATCGCGGTCAAACTTTGACTTTCTCCACTTTTTTTGATTAAACACCCTGCATTGATTTTCTGTATCACAGCCTTTTAGTCTACTCCCAGACACACAATTAGTAAATGTCAAATCAAATATTCCCCATAAATATTCAGAAATGTAGAACAATAAATCAGCTGGTGTTTTACTTTCCTTGTCCTCTCACGGGACATATGTAAATTTGCTGAAACGGGGCACTGAAAAAGTTGAGGGCTGTCTCTACCAAGATTTTGTTCAGTGTCAGTGCTGGTCGGACAATGCTGTGGTCGGAGCATCCTTTATCTTATCCCCTTCCGTGGAAGCATGCCCTCTCTTCTGGCTGCCCGCCATGTTCTGGCCAGTGAATGTCACCGCACGAGGTATGCGATTGTTTATGACCACCTGGATAACAGGCAAGGAAAGAGGGGGGGGGGGAGGGGAAACCTACAAAGACCAGCTGACCGAGAGAGAGACTCAAAGGGAGAGGAAGGAAGAAGAATAAGAAGGGGAAGAGGGGGAGAAAGAGAGGGAGAAAAAAATTAAATTAATCTTCTAAAAGCCTTTTAGCGATATTGCCCTCCTCCAGGGCTCTGGCAGCGCACACGCACACACACAGCTTGCCATCATTTAATTCAAGCAGAAATTTAATTTACTCCGAGAGCAATTCATTTTGAGGAATGACTGGTCGTCCCCCCCCCCCCCCCACCCCCCCATCTTCCATCCTCCGAACCCCCCTGAAAGACAACATGCACAGATGACAAACATATTCTCCTCTGCTGCAAACAGACATTGCCCCGACCCCCCCCCCCCCCCCCCAAAAAAAAAAAATACGCCAGTCTACAGCTTACTTTTTATAAATAATTGACGCGGAGAATAGCAAGCTGCCTTCACTAAACCACTGTCTCTCAAACAGCCAATCCCCTTAAGCTTTAACATGCTAACAACACCATCGCCACCAACCGCATGGGACCGCACCAGATGTGCCGAGTCACTCTGCCATTTGCCGGCCAAGTGCACTTCTAGGAAGGGAATGGGGCTGGCGGGCTTTTTCCGGTGATTTGGCCATCGGTCATTCCCTCTGTGGCTACCATGTTGCATGAGGGAGGGACCCGGGCGCTGGTGTTATCGGGGGACCCTTTATCACTCTGTAAGGCCCTCGCTTAAGTGCTCCTCCAGCCTGTCCGAGGTGGGAGTTTACAAGGCGCCTCATTTCCAGCGCTGTCCTTCTGGCGGAACAAGGGGGCCGCTGAGATTGCGAGTCTGGCCCTGACACCAGAGGTAGTCGACGCCTTCGGGTGGGGTCATCGCCGGAGTGAAACCGAGTGAAGTGCAGCGGCGGTAGTGTGTGTTCGTTTTGGAACCTCGCATATGTTTTGCGGAAAGAGCGTTCGTTCTTGGTTTCACCGGGGTGCTCCAACCATTAACTTTGTATTCGAGATGCACTCGAACATATTTCCCTGATGCAGCCCACCCCTTTTATTCATACTTGTACTCGCTCGTTGTAAATAAAAAAGAAAAAAGGGAATAAGGAGGTAGGGATCTGGCCATGATCGGCTCTGAGCTATAAACTCAGTAAACAGGACATTGAGAGGCAGCAGTCTGTAATATTTGAAGTGCGCTGACCTTTCCGTGCACCACCCGGTGAGCCACATCTCCACATCAAACGCTGCTCTTGATGCCCGGACTAGGTAAAGGCTCGCAGCCAGCATGTCCCCCCGCTCTGCCGCATGCACCGGCTAATCAAAGCCCCGCTTGGAAGCTTCCCCACTGGGAGGCTGTGGCTGGCGCGGCCCCCGGCTTTGATTTAAGCCCTCTCCACTCAGCCAACATGGGGGTGCCTCGCGCATCCACAAACACCACATCACCGCGTCTCGAACATTAGGGCATCGGGGAGCAACGCGCCGAGCGTGATACCTTTTAGTTGATGTTTCCTCCACTGGACTTTACATGACGTCCTCTGTGTCCATTACATGGTGCCGGACGGTGGAGCGAGATGGATAGAGTGTTGCCCGGTGGTTAGCTGCAGGTAGGAGAGAGTCAAACCCGGCAACCTGTGGAGTTCATTGACTCAATTTAAGTTAAATTGAGAAAACAATGGCGCACTCAAAAATGTAGTTGACATACCAAGTTAACTTCACCAGTGCTCTTTATCTTAAAATCTGGAATATTTTTATCTGCCAGAGATGATCAAACAGATAAACGCGGTCCCGGCATTACTATTAATAAACTACTATCACTAACTTGTATTTTCTTTGTTTCTCTTTTACTTTTTTTTATACTTACTACAAATTAGCCGAATAGGGAATTTAAATGTTAACGCGGAAAGTGTTGCCTTCAAATATCCTAAATCTTTAACGCTATATCAAGCCTCGGTTCCGGGGGCCAAAACGCTGCATTTGTTGCGTAACAACAAATCTGGTGCTGGACTCTTACGCTGTATGTCGTCTTCGGTAAATGCTGTTATGTGCTCTGGAAGGTCTGGGCTCAGTGGTCTGGAAAATGTTCTAATGGTGAATCCAGAGACTGGAAGAACAAACACTGGCTCCAGCGAACACAGATACATCACTGCACAGTGTCTATATATATATATATATATATATATATATATATATATATATATATATATATATATATAGCTGTGTATAGATATAGATTTAGTTATAGATATATGTGGCTATACGAGAGGATGAAGGGAGTGTAATGCATTTTGATTGCTACCTCAGACTCATGCACTTATTCTGTCTTTCTTTTGCTCTCTCTCTCTCCCCCTCCCTCTCTCTCTCTCTCTCTCTCCCCCTCCACCTCCTTCAGATTGCACTCCATGGTGTCACTTTCCTTCTTTGACCCCATTATGTGATATATAGGACCCGTGTGTCCCGTACATGTGAGGAGTGCAATAAACTGCGCTTCCATTGAACTGTAGGCTCTTTGTGTGTACGTGTGTGTGTGTGTGTGTGTGTGTGTGTCATTTTGTCAATATTACTATCATCATGCATGTTAAATATGTGCTTGTTGGATATCTGGATAGAGTTTTATTAGTGTGTGTGTGTGTGTGTGTGTTTGTGTGTGTGTTATGCAGGCTGCAAGGTTGTGTGTGGGCTTCGCTTGGCTGCTTAGAAATGCTTCTAGTACACACAGACACGCACACACACACACACACACACACACACACACACACACACACACACACACACACACACACACACACACACACACACACACACACACACACAATTCCATTCTCAGTGCATGTCACATGCCAAAGAAGCCCATTCAGAGAGATGCACCAGTGTTGCATCATGTCTTCAGCCATGTCGGTGTTCACACAGGCCCATAAAACAGGGTCGTGCAAGGTAGCGACCTCAAACAAACCCGGCTCACGACGCCCGTTTGGACATCCATCATTTATTCCTTGCTCATTTCAAGGCACTCACGCTTTTATTAGAAGTTATAAGTCACTGACAATACTCTGCTTTTACCTTGAAGCATGCATTCATACAAATGATGCAGAATTCCCAAAGCACTGAAGACGCAGGACTTTTTCGCTCAGCCCAGCCCTTAGCTCAGCCCTTAAACACACAGTAAAAGTCCCTGCATAACGCCCCAAAGTACAGCATGTATTATTAACTGTCATCAGAGACACGTGCTCTGGGCTTGGGCTCAGAAGCTGCCGATTCCTTTTGGTCTCGTCCCAAAGTCTACCGACTGATGGCTCTGGTTGACAAGCATGTACCACAGGACTGCATGCTGTGTTAGGAGCAATGTGACGTTCATGACAATTATGTTGTGGGATGACTATGATTTAATAGCTGCGTTAAAAATTAAATAAACAGTTGATGATCGACTGTGTATGTACACAGACACACGTCTGAATTATTCTGATTTCCATTTAACCAGATAAGGTGAAGTAACATTTGCCAATTTTAGATTGTTACTGTTTCAAACTGCTGTTACACAATAGATGTCGACACACACACAAACACACACAAAACCTGAATGTACCATTAAAACACAATCCGGTACACACACTTACAAGGGTGTGTGTGCGTGTGCAATTTTATAGTGAATTTGTGCGCCAGGGTGTCGGTCGATGGCTGTCGGTGTCCATGCTTTTGTGTGTGTGTTTCTGCGGTCACATTGTGCTGGAGTAGCTGTTAGCTTAGCCGAGTTGCTATTAAGACTCCACCCCCCCACCCCACCCTTCCCTTCTTCCCCAGCCCCTATATTGCCGTATTGATTTTATTCCTCATCTGCCCTCCACCCTTTCGGATCCCCACACTGTCGAAGGTCGCTCCCCCACCTCCCCACCGCGGGCCAGGTGGAGGAGGTGTGAGGGCTAGGGGCCGTGCGTCCCTCCTTTCTCTGCCACAGTTTGTCACAGTATGTGCTACACTGGGCCCCGGAGTGACACTATTTTTGTGACAGGACAAGAGAGAGTGTGTGTGTGTGTGTGTGGGGGGGGGGGGGGGGGTTGTGTGTGTGACTGCGTGTGTATGTGCAGATCTGTGAAGTGTCTTTAATATCTGAGTGTATGCGTGTGTGTGTGTGTGTGTGTGAGTGTCAACCACTAGCAAAGGTCTTGCTGTCAACAAGTCATGCAGAGTTACAGCTCTAAATGTGATTGGACATTCACATGCATTTGAACACCTCCGCATCGCAAGATTATCAAAACCTTGTTTAATGGGGGTGAATAGGTTCTACTGTAGGTCACTATGCGAGTGTGTGTGAAAATGCAATGTGAAATAAACAGCATATTTGCTCATACACAATAGATAAATTCACGATGTAGATAAATACACAAATACAAATTCAAAAAGGAAAATCCACAACCTAAGAAATGAACGCGTTAGAATTAAAAAATTATCCAAGGTCTGCAATTACATTTAGAGAATAAGATCCATAAATAAACAGGGGGACTCCAGGCAAACGACAGCTCGAAATATGGAGGAAACTGCAACCCGATGATAACTTTGTTTCCGTCTCTCGTGTTGTTTTAATGGAGTCGTAAGCTTTCCAGCCGCATGCCGTATATATCCCAACCTCGGGTTTTTACTGCTGACACCTTGAGCACAGGCCTTCAATCAAAACTCTGCTCGTTTGATGGCAGGATATTAACAATGGCGATTGTTTGTTTTGTTTATGCTCTCCGACTTCATTCATTATTAAAGGGAGACTGGCATAACTGGGAGTGGGGATATGATTAGCTCATTATTCCCTGTTTGTTTCCACAATTTCACGGTCTAATTATGTATGCCCCATGGCCGTACTTTGTTAAGAGAATATTCAGACAAAACAGCGAGGGGAACTTTGTGCATGCCATTAGGGCGCCCGAGACATTATGTCGGCGTGCTTTTCCGCTGTTTTAAATGTGTGTTTGATTGCGTGATGAATGCAGCCGAATGCAACAAAACACGTACACAGACACAATGATGGAGCATTAGCAGATTGTATAAATTCAGACTTTCACTTTCGGCGTATTATATTTTATTATATTCACTGACTGATGATGTATTCACATTATATTAACTTCAACCTCCGGCTTTGGAATACCTTTTGGTAGGTTTGACAATGCCATCAGTTAGCATCGGTAGCTAACTATAAGTTACCATTTTCTGACTATAGGTAGACTGATTTTGTTCTATTGAGTTGATCTGATTTGTCATTTCCCTTCCCCTGTCCTCCTAAGTGTTGTAAAAAAATTATATTACACACATAAAACATTAAACACTCATGTTACACCTTTAGCTGTCGTTGATATCATTGCCTGATTTTGACTGCTGGTGTTATGTTTACATACCTTCGACAAAGAAGTAGGGTTTTTACACAGACTCCAGTCGGGATGATATGTGACATGCAGGTTATGAAGTCATCTGGGTGTTAACATGGGAGCCCGCACAGTAGCGCGTCTTAATAGCGCTGATGTAAGCCAGCTTCTTGTCATTTAGTGTTTGCTCACCTGCTGAACGCAGCACGGCTCCTTTGACCTTTGAGTGGACACTTTCGATGGCCTTCACACAGCAGGGCAAAGCAGACTGATGACTTGCATGTTGTGCTCTGTGTTGTCATGCTGAGAAACTACGGTTTTGTGTGTGTTTCCTCAGCTTTAGTGTGCAGTATGTGCAGCTTCCATTGCTGCCAAAGGTTCATGTGCTGCAAATAATGCTGCTTGCGTGTCCATATGAATGCAAACCTAGTCTTTAGGTCTTTAATAGTTATCAAGTCATTGTGTTTTTATGTGTGGAAATGAAAGTTAAATTTGTCTAAATGAAATGATAATTAAATTAAATTAAAAATACTAAATTAACAAGACTAATGTCACTGATGTGACTTAATTTTAATTAAAAAACAACCATCCCAACCGCTTTCATCAGCAAACGCATCAATAATAACAATTGCCTGTAGCAAGTTCATTCAAGGGCAAAAGCTACAAAAATAGAATTAAAAAATCTCTTGAAGGAAAAAGGACCCCTATCCAAGCAGCATCTGGATAAAAGCCAGTTACCATGGCAACCGTGGCTTGAGTTCCAATAGAACCCAAGCTCGACCATTAAGCCTAATGTCGATGCCCCTGTCCTGAGTGACCTCACCCTTTCAGGCAGCACAGCTCACCTTACTCCTCGAGTCATTGGCCAGTTGATCACTCTAATGGTCCTTCATTGTTTGTGGTCCTGCCCTGCTGATCGGTCAACACCTGCTTCCTCCGACATGAATGACGAACCCATTAATAATGTAACTCTATCCTGGCACTTGGAGATGTATTCATGTGGGCTGTAATCGCAGATGTGCTAAGGGGTGGTGTGTGGCATTGAGTGGCAAACCTTTGGCAGAGATGTGCTTGTGTATGTTTTTTTTTTTGTATAATCCCATGCAAATAAGCAGCGTTGTGCTTCCTTATATATACATGCAGTATATGGAGCATATCCTCTTCCACTGAGCTCGTCATGTTATGCCGCCATGTTTCTACAGTAGCCCAGAAGGGACAAAGGGCTCTAGACAGGAAGCATTTGAGATATTTTTTATCATAATTGTAGCTTACTTGTAAGCTTCTAAGACCTATTGTTTCAGAGACTAGTGACTTAATACATGCATAAATATTTAGAGAAGCCTAATCCCTTGACGCTTGGCTACTCCTTTATATACTCCTGTTATAACGTTGACACCACTTGAGCCAGGCACATAATTCCTGTAGTTTAACCGGAGCTGGGCAGCATATGCATTACTCACTCGCAAAGTCATTAAGCAGGCCCTGTTATCCAAAGAGACGTGAGTGTGTAAGATGCAAGTCAACATGAGCAGGTCAACGTACCACCTGGAGTTGTCCCCAGGAAAGACGTCTGGCTTTGAACCCGGAGGCATGCATGTTGTGGGGAGATGAAGATCAAAAAACAGGAATGGCGAATCATCAGAGTCCATGTGGTATGTGTCCCACTCACTATGGGTCCTTATGTCCAGCATTTCCCCATGCCTTTAAAATAAATGTTTTAGGCACTGACGTCTCTGATCTGCTGCCTCGGCCGTCCATGATTTCCGCTGCGTTTCCGGAACATTTGGACCACAGTGAAGACTGCGTTCTGGTTTCCCTCCAGATTCCTGGAAACAGAGTGTTTTATCTCCAAAGCCTGTCTGTCGGGGTCCTGGGTTTGAGAGAGGGAGGGTCTGGCTTCGCGGGCTGTTATTCAGCGAGTGACTCATGCTTACTGAAAAACGGGAGTCAATTCTTTCCCTCTTCTTTAGCGTGGGGCTCCTTCCCTTGCTCCCCACCGCGTAGGGACAGGATTCGGTTTTCGGGAAGTTGGATCAAAGGACTGCCGTGGTTTTCTATCTCTCTCTTTCTTCCTCTCCTTGTCCCCATCTTTCACTCTATCTGTCCATCCATCTGTTTTTCGGTCCCTCTGTCTCTCTCTCTCCTTCTCCCCATCTTTTTCTCTCTTTTAATATCGCTCACGTCACTTATTCTCGTCCAAATCTCTCTGTCTCTTTCACCTGTCTCTCTTTCCATCTCTCTCTTTTTATCTCCCCATATCTCTCTCTGTATCTATCCATATCTATCTCCTGTTCCCTCTCTCTGCCTCTCTCCCTAGCTGTCTTTCTCTCTAACTCTGTCACACTCACCCACTCTCTCTATATCTCTTGCTGTCCTCAGCAGCTCTCTCTCTCTCTCTTCACCAGTTAGTGGGTGGATGTTGTCATGGCCACCCAGGTGATGTGCAAAGGGCTTCCTCCAGCCACTGAGGATGAGCTGTTGGCCTTGAGGCCTGTGCTGGCTCTTACAGCCGACTGTCCAAGGCCACATACCTCCCTGACACACATGAAAAACCTCACCTGCTCCTTATTCACACATTACTACCCGAACCTCAGCATGGGGTGACACTCTAAACACGTGTGTGTGTGTGTGTGTGTGTGTGTGTGTGTGTGTGTGTGTGTGTGTGTGTGTGTGTGTGTGTGTGTGTGTGTGTGTGTGTGTGTGTGTGTGCTTTATATGGCAATTAGGCCGCGTTTATGACAGGATTCTTTGATAGATAAACCAAACTTGTGATTGGCCTTCGGCAGTTGTCCTGTTCCCTTTTAAGGGCTTGTTGTGTCTGTTTGTGTGTGTGTGTGTGTGTGTGTGTGTCTGCTTGCATTCTTAGTTTGTCTGTGTTTGTGTGCTCCTGTACTCCTTTAAAGTATAGCGCTGCATCATACTTTAAAGGAGTCAAATTTCTCTGTGGGTGTGTGCGTGTAGGTGTGTGTGCATATGCGTGTGTGTGAAGACGGGGTAAGGCGGTGTGTGTCTGCAGTGTTAGATGGTGTAAGTGAGGTGATGTGTGTGTGTGTGTGTGGGTCTCTGTGGGTCTGTGTTTGCGTCTTAATGCGTATACCTGTGTGTGTGTGTGTGTGTGTGTGTGTGTGTGTGTGTGTGGGTCTGTGTTTGCGTCTTTATGCGTATACCTGTGTGTGTGCGTGTGCGTGCGTGTGCGTGCGTGTCTGACCAATATCGTGCGTCAGGACTTTTAAGATTGCCCCGCTTGCCTCCTGCTTTGCACATTAATGCCTCGCCGGCACACAGGCTCCCAGCCAGTCCCGCACGCCAGCGCCTCGCGGAGCGGGGAGAATGTTGTAGGGTTTAACCTTGTCATAAAGGGTTATGGGATGAGCCTCGTCGGAGGCCGGGCGGAGGCCACCTTCAATGCTTTCATTTAACAGGGCTGCGGTGGCGTGACTGCTCGGACATTAGGGCTCTCTCTCTCTCTCTCCTCCCCGTCGGAGCCGATACCCCCGAACACGAGAGCAGACCACCATCTTTTTATTGGTGCTACTTTGTTGGATCGAAATGGTGTGAAGACGCGAGGGACTTAACATATAAGCAGAAAGAAAGAAAGATTTTTTTTTTTTTTTTTTTGATTTCCTACTCATCAAAACATTCTAGAGGAAAAATAAAAGCCCTGTTGTGTGATTCTTCCATGGAGATGACAGCAATTTTAGCTACTGAGTAAATAATGAAAATGAATGAGCCTCACGTCATTGACTTGATGTGTTTTTGATGCGGCTCTTTGAAGTGCCATCCATTCTAAGCCAGAAAGTACTCCGGATAATAGTCTCTATCATCGCCGCAGTCATTGTTTCATCATATTCTTCCATTAGGCACATTACGCGAAGACAAAAGCCTTGTCACTCTGCATCTAAAAGACAACGGCAACAATAGACGCATGCCCATTGCGTTCCTCTGGTTGGTTCTGGTACCTCCAAGGAGGTAAAGTTTTAGGTTGGGCAGGATAGCGTAGTGTTATTGTTAAACTCCCATCCTAAATGTACCGGGTTTGATCCCCTAACACCCCCTACCTGCTCTATAATCACCTGTATCTGAGGTCGGTTGCTTCGGATGAAAAGCCTCTTCTGTATGACAACAAAATGGTTGACGTGAGATCCAAAATGGCTTTGTGTGGCTGTCACATGTGCAATAGTTCATACAAACAAATGCCTGTCTGTGTCTAAACCCTGGCATCGCTGACTAGGACCAGTACAAAAGGGGCAGGATGGATCGTGACACCGTGACTGTATCTAAATGTACTCGACTCAGACCGAACTTCAGCACACGGGAGAATAGCCTTTTTACAAAGTTCAGATGAAAAAAATATCTACGGTGAAAAAGTCATACATTATTCAATAAAAGTTTCTCTTTCGACGGCGGTCTTCGCAGACATGAAAGAGGCGGGCGTTGAGCCAAGGAGCCGTAGAGAATGTTGTTGCATGCCGTCGGCTGTGCAATGCGTCAAAGTAAATTGTCTGTTTCTCGGAGCAATGGAGACACGAAAAAAAGGGATAAAATGCCATTTCTCTGGCTTCTTCTTCTTCTTCCATTTTTAAAGATGCAAACTTGTAGCGGGCGATGAGACGGCATCGGGGGACGTGGGATTGAGCGGGCGTGGGTGGCGGAGCCTCCATAAGGTGGCTCTTTCGATGACATATGTGGGTCCATACACCAAAACAGCACAATTCCACCGTCTTTATTCTTCTCTTTCTTTGCGCCGGCAACAATGATCCACACAGATCTCCAATAAAAGCAAACAATTGTTGTGTCGAGGCGGAGAGATGTCTGTCTCTGTGTGAAAGCCTCTTTTCCACAGATCGTGTGCTTGTTTATTCGCAGAGAGAAAAAGTAGGAGCGGGAGTAAAAAAAAAACGATTTTACTGGCCAAGGTTACCAATGCGAGAGCAGGGACGCACTTCATTAGATAATTATCAGATGCGTTGGTGTGCCGCAAAGCTGATTGAAGGTTTGATTGGAATTAATTATATGTTTCAGTGGCATTCATCTGAATTAAACTATCTTTTTTCTGCGCCCTTTCTTCTGCGTTGCCCCCCCCTAATCGTCCCTAAAATGCATCTAAAATCACATTGGCTTCATCACCATCTTTCCTCTTTTTTCCCCAAACGGACCATTTGTGGAGCACAATGTTTGAGTTGTGATTCATTTAGATTTCCACAACAGTAAGTACACCGCCGTCTAAAGAAATGCCCCGCCTGGTAGATGACAATCACATGAATTACTTAAGGAAAAGCTGCGCAACTCGATTTACATAATGGCGAGAGTCTTATTCTTGCTTTCTTGTTTTCTTTCAGTACATTACAACATGAATAATTTACATACGGCACATTCCCTATGTTGCTTTGGGAGGGAAATGAAGACGGCGGAGCCTGCTTGATTTGCAAGTCATTGTGTTTTTAATGCTGGGGTATTTTTCTTATTGAACAGATATTGCCGTCCTGTAAATACGTTAATAATTGTCATTGGTTGGTTGTTTTTGTCGTTGTTAATTTTGTGGCTTTGGAGCGCTACATACCCGCGTCTTAATGCCAGAGAAATTCAATTTACAAATACACACCCCATGCTCATTAGTCACACAAATAGAAATTCTGCACAATTATTTTCTTTTCAACCCCGATTAATCACAGTAATACTGTGTTTTGTTATTATAAATATCCCTCTTAGACACACGCACACATATTTAATTCGCCCAGGAGAGCTCTCGGCAAATCAACCTAAACAGCTATTATTCACGCAGAGCGTGATTGAAATGGTCATATCTTTTATAATTATGTATGCGACTTTTTCAATTTGCAGACGGAAACAATTTGGCCAGATCCCTGGCTCTGGCCAATGACGTCCCTGTACTAATGGACTTTATTAACAGAGTAAGTGGGTTGATGGTCTCGCCAAACCTTGGGTGAGCACTAGGGACTGTTGTTCCACCTGCATACAGTTATCTGGGTCATGCAGGAGGATTCTTAGGGGTCAGGAGAACGGGTCGGATCACAGGCTGAAGGGTTCTGGGTTCTATCTCAAACGTCCACAACTTTGAACAAGACCTACCCTCTACTAAACAAATCTGTATCTGAAATGTGTGTGTGTGTGTGTGTGTGTGTGTGTGTGTGTGTGTGTGTGTGTGTGTGTGTGTGTGTGTGTGTCTAAACAGTAATACTAATATTAGAATACAGTGTGAAGATTTCATGGACAAACAGTGCGTATGGCAGATGTTTGTCACCGGGGGATTTCAAAGCCCTCTGTTTCCAATTTCAATATGTTCTTGATCAGGAATTTGGCTCACAACCCTGACTGATTGATACAAGTGAGAGCTGAATGGAGTGTCTGCATATACAATTTGCATGATTCATAAAGGCAGTATTTCTCTTATTGACAAAGAATTCCGACGCTAACCTCGACTGTGGCCTTGCTATGGGGGGACCCAGCCCTGTGTTGCGGTGTACCCATGAATATCAAAGCAATGGGAAATAATCAATCACATAGAAATGGAATGTCACCATCGCACAACCTTTCTTTCCCCCGCTGCCTAGAATGAATACGTTTCAGTCGGCGTGAACCGAACCTGCCCCCGCGTCTCGGAGCGATGTCACGCTTCCATTCATGAAACCGCCATCGGTCTGTGCAGAGTGCGCCCAATCCAATAGAGCTCTCAAAGAAAACAAACTCACGCGCCGAAGGACGTGATTAATCCCTTGGAAGAGCATTTCATTAGCGATCAATACGTTCCCACTAAACAAAGAGTCCTGAAGCCTTCCTTTGAGTCTTGTCCGGTCGCCGCCTCTCTTCTCTCGCTACACCTTTCTATTGAGGTTTACCAGAGCTCTAAATTAGCTCATTAAGGGCCTAATTGAGCGTATTATGAGCCCCAATGAGGAGGAGAGCCTTGGCCTTTCAAAGCTTCTGCTTTTAAAGGGGGGTGGTGGAGAATTACCAAGTGGACCGAATAACTGCTTTAATTGAGTAGCAGGAACCTTTCCATCACAGTGGAACAGAAAAGGCTATGGGTTGGATGCGACACGCAACAATCCAGCCACACCCCCTCTCCATCATTGTTCCTCGTCCTCCTCCAACACCTCCTCCAACCCCCTGCCCCCATCCCTCTTTTTCTTCCATCAGTCCCTCCTTTCCATCCCTCCCAGCCTCCACCTCCAACCCTCCCTTCCTCCAACACTCTTCCTCCCCTATCCATGCCTCCCTTCCTTCACCTCCATCCCTCATTACCTCCACCTCCTCTTCAATCCCTCCTCTTCTCCGCCTTAATCCTCACCCCCATCCACGTATCCATTGTTCACCGCCTCTTTCCATCCTTCCTCTTAACCACCTCTCCCTCCCACCACCTCCAGCCTCTCAGAACGTGTAATGCAGGAGGGTGGAGAGAGAGAGTTATGGTTGTTTAAAACAACTTTGATTTGAAGATCTTCTTCTGCTCCTTCTTCTTCTGCTGCTCCTTCTACTCCTCCTTCTTCTTCTGCTCCTTCATCTTCTATTCCTTCTTCTTCTGCTCCTTCATCTTCTATTCCTCCTTCTTCTGCTCCTCCGTCTTCTTCTGCTCCTTCTTTTACTCCTTCTGCTCCTTCTTCTTCTTCTTCGTCTTCGTCTTCGTCTTCTGCTCCTTCTGCTCCTTCTTCAACTCCATGTTCTTCAAATTTAAATTCAACCGTCTTGACTTCTAGACTTTGGAGGGATACAGGGCTCTGGGCATTTTGTAAATGTCTCTGTAGTGAAGGACTCTGTAGTGAAGGACATCACAGATTGGGGGAGGGCAGGTCTCACACACCCGGGTGGTTCCATTTGAAACATTTACATTTAGAAGTGTTTGTTTGCACATAAAGTGATGAGTCATGTCGGATTTAAAATACAAACAGAAGCTTCATACAGAGACACACATTACTTTGTTAAACTGATCGAAGCAACTGGATGTATGCACGGTTAAAAAGCTTTCCGCCTCTTCTCTCATTTTGAGTTTCGGTTGGGTTGTTTTTCAGGGGATAAACAGGTTAAACTATCCCTTGATTGTGCTTTCGGGAAAGTCCCTTAGCAGTACTGCTGTCATGCAGTGTAATTTAAATAAGCGTGACTTCTGTCTTCACAGTATAATCTGTCACATTGATAAACAGTCATTACCATCACATTACAATTTTTTCACTTTTGTTGGGGAACTGGGAACTCTTGAACCTTTTCAAGCCATCAAGGGTTCCTATTGTAAGACATAGGTCACACACGTCTAAACACATCCTGGATAATTGGCACGTTACAATAGACTAAAATACAGTTTCATGTTGCTTTGTTCACTGTTGTTTTCTTGTTTTACAGTACGATCCCAAACTAACCATTATCACCGCTGCCCTCCTTATACAATCACAATTTCAACCCCGCAAAGTATAAAGGGCTTTCAATTTTCCACAAAATGCTATGCTGCGACGGCTCTAAACGTTCTGCTTATGAACAGAAATGTTTGACAACAACACAGAACGCAACATATAATCACAACTCCTCTATCCACCCGGGCATAGTCTGTCTCGAAACAACATGGGGGAGGGGGGGAGAGGATCTCTCTTAATGGAGCCCTGGTCGCATTTTCCTTGTCCACATGCCAGGAAATAAACTGGTCCTAGAATGCTGGTCCCTTTGGATGTAGCAGGCCACATTTAGCATTGGTACATGATGGTTTGATTCTGGCCGTCGGGGGGAAAACCCACTGATGGGGGTAAGTGTTTATGGGGGCTAGGGTGGTTTGAGGGATGGTATTGAGGGAGGGGGGAATGGGGGAGTCGGCACAATTTTAAAGGCCTTAATTACAGCAGGCGGCAATTAGGCAGCCAGCTGTTTGCACCTTTGCCGCAACTGTGAAGCCGCGCCCCTGCGAAAGCTCCCACAATACTCTTCTCCCCCATCCGAATACGGCCTACCCTGGAGGGTACGAAAACATGCACAAACACACACGGATGAAGTGCTAGCTTTCTCAAAAGCCAGAGTCTGGTTATGGGTGAGCGGCAGACCGTCGGTGTTGTTATTGCATGTGAGGAGTTTGGCGAGCTAGGAATGGTGTTGAGCTCGCCAAAAAGGAAAGGTGTTTGCAGTTTTTTCATCACAGGACAGGAACAGCGACATGCAACGACTCCTCCAGTGAAGCCCATTTTCGAAAGCACTCAATGAGCATGTCGTTTTGTCTCTCCCTGCTCATGTCTGAGAGAGAGAGAGAGAGAGAGAGAGAGAGAGAGAGAGAGAGAGAGAGAGAGAGAGAGAGAGAGAGAGAGAGAGAGAGAGAGAGGGAGAGGGGGGGAGAGGCTGAGGACAGCAAGATCTTTGGAGAGTGAGTAGGTGAGTGTGACAGAGGATGGGAGAAAGACAGCTAGGGGGAGAGATGGGCAGAGAGAGGGAAGGGGCCATAGAGATTGTCAGATATAGAGATACGGGGAGATGAGAAGAGATAGAGATGGACAGAGAGAGAGAAGAAGAGAAAGAGATATGGACGTGTGGATCTAAATGAAAACCAATAAAAAATGACGAATCCAATATATTAACCATTACTATCAGGCACTTCAATCAATATCATCCCTAATGGATCATTAGCCACTTGGTATTAAACGCTTCATGTCGTCGCCGCTGGCAACCGGGTCCACTGTTGGCAAGCTCATTGTCTCAGCCTCCCGGCTTTTCAATGATTCAGCGAGTGTCCCTGTAGGAGTGCAGGGACGCAGCGGAGGTGAGGCCAGGACAGACAGGTGAGCTCATAGTTCTGGACTTGAGCCAGGACTGAGTGTCATCAAATACCCTTCAGTCATCGTCAGGCAGTCGTTTTTTGGTTGAGGTTGCTGTTGATACAAACTGTGCATGTCGTGGGTAATGATTATTTAGTATTCATTCTGTATGTTAATATATGATTGATAAGGGTGTCAAGATTAATTAATTAATAAACTAATTCATTAGTGTGGATGCCATCCGTCTACACAGAGCAGGTGAGACAGGGTGTAATATCTCATTGTCGGTTTGTTGAGAAAATACCCTTTTTATTCTTGTTTTTCTTGTACTTCTACCAAAGGATCACAGAGAGCATACAATCCGTTTCAATATTGAGCCGCGCGGCTTCTTTGAAGTTGAAACTGTTTGATTTTCCATTCCATTCCACGACTTTCGTGGAATGGTGTGAGATAGCGAAATTCATTGAAAGATATTCCTTTGTGGCGTGATGGTTGGAGGTTTTTCTTCTGTTCTGCATTGCTGTTAGAACAGAGTTATGACCGGGAGACGAGAACATACTTTTGTTGCTTTTATTCCAGAATCCCTGCTGACCCGAGGTCAGTCTGCCAATCCCAGGGGTTTGAATCCCTCTGAGGGGGAGTGTTTTAAGGGCTATGTACATGTGTACCGCCGTGCACAACAGCCCTCACTGACAGCTGTCAAATCTGCTTCTTTCTGAACCGGCCCTCAGCCACTAACTCAGTTTGACAGAACTCCAGAAGTTGAGTTTCACAGCAAATACACGGAGCGGATGGAATAGAATACATATTTTAATGGCACTTTTATTGTGGACCTCAGTAAATACAAACATTTGGGTTCTGTCTTGGTGACTTCATGCTCTTATGCTCTATGGTAGGAATGCATGATATATGGGCCACAAATCCAACCCCCTCATCCAACCCCTAATCCCTATCCATCCCCTTCAACCCTCCATCCAACAAACTCCACACAGAGTAAAAAAATAATTATTGCAGAGGGTCTGACTTTCTATATTTATTCTCCATTATCATCTACCCTTCATTCACAATTTTGTCTGCTAAGCTCATTGAACAATAATTAAGTCTAGCACCTGTTCCTGTTTCAGTATTTATATGTGAAATGCCTCTCGGTGTAATTAGGTAGCAGCAGAGTTATGCACTCCCAGGCTCTCTCGCTCTCTCTCTCTCTCGCTCACTTGCTCGCTCTCTCCCTCTGTCTCCCTCCTTCTCTGTTTCTGTCTCTGTTTGCTAAGCTGACTCATCCCTCATGTGGTTTAAATGAGTCAGGTTGTACATATTAGGACATTGTCAGACCTCAGCCTCAGCTCTCGTACTTCAGGGCAAAGTGGCTCAGATCCCAGGTGAAAAGGTCTGAGCTGCGTGTCTCATTCCAAACGACTTCAGACTCAGGCAACCAAGCCTACAGCAAAACAGTGTCAGAAGACGGTATCACACGAAGAGTTGACAAATATACGAATACTCTGTAGGATACACGACAACAGCCATTGGTGATTGAGTACATAAACACTATTAACTTAATGAAGTTATTACCATACCTGGCTTTCTCAGTGCCAAAATCCTACTTAGAGACATGGCAGCATGTCTCTCTCAAAGGAAAACACAAACCTCGACTGTTCTTATTGCACTCAAAGAAAATGACAAGATAATGCAATCATTCTACATGTACTGTTATTCAACAAAAAATATCATTAGTCACATTATCCCAAATCCAAAGGTAAGACATCAATGAAATAAACCGAATGGCGATCTCCCCTACCTGACATGATGCTTCATAAGGAGAACACATTGTGTGTGTCTTTTATGTATTAAGTAACTTACCCGTACTTTTTACACATCTTTGCATAGTTTAGTGTATATCCGTAGTGGGAACCTTCGAGTTTGATATCGGTCACAGTTTTGTACGATATTGTGTCTATAATATGTTTTAACAAATCTCGACATAACGAAGTCGTTGCGAAACATTAAAACATCATCGCTCCTTAGGTGATTAATTATTTGTTTCCGTTATTCTGTCATTGTCTTCTGTGTTACTTGGCATTACTCGCCTTTCCTCTCGATCCAGATACACCCCTGTGTTTCCCTCCTGTGATCGTCTTGATTGTTTCCATCCGTCCCTCATTACCTCCCTCCTCCTAGTGGATGCAGTCAGTGTGTTTCCCTCCCTCTGTGCCAGTTCGTCTTAGTACCTCTGTGTCTAGCGTCGCTGCATTAACTTCCCAGTGATCTATTGAACATCCTCTCGACCGCATCTCGACCCCTCGACACTTCTGTCGCCTCAGGTTTTTGTACCTTTGCCCTGATTTCCACCGCCGAACCGTGTACCGAACCATAGCCTCCACCAAAGACAGCTCTTTCTGATTCAACCTGCCTGTCCTCACGAGTCAAGCTTTTGAGTCCGACACCTTTTGCACCGGCGTTCCACCAATGAGGAGTAAGGTTGTGGACGTTAGGATGATTGGTGGTAATTTGAGTCAATTAGCGTTGGACTCTACTTGACTTCTCTCTATTGTGTCCAGTCGTGTCCAGAGAATAAGTAAAGTTTGCTTTGTTGGGGAACACCGGCCTACCCTCACTCAATCTAATTAGACTGGAGATTCCCGGGAAATCTCTAGACATGAATGCACTCACAGTTCGTTAATAGATTCTCAGCTTGTGAATCAGCCCATGCTTAAACTGTGAGTGGGGGAATTTCAGAATTAGGGTGAGAGAGAGAGATTTCATGCTTTGATGCCAGATCTTTTCTTGACTGTGGCTATTAGGGTATCTGTAACTGTTCCAATTCGCTATGCATTCATGTGCCCATTTTGCGTTCCTTCATTTTGCTGATATATCATGTGGAGCCATTGGCAGCAGCCGCATGTCTTCGCCGTCCCTGAAATAACGTCTTGTGTTTCTTCTCAAGGCCCAGTCCTATTTGCGCTGAGTATGAAGATGTTTATTCCTTGCCCTTTTGGCGGCTTATGGTTATGGCGGTGTCGTAAAGTCCGGGCCTGAGAAGCCCTCTGAGACAGCAACTGCGATAAAGGCTGTCACAAATAAAACCTGCCAGGACTTTACTGCTGCTTTTAGTCTCCCAACTTTAACTAATCGACCAGAAAGCCTTGTTGTATTGTTTTATTTGACATTTTAGTCAAACTATCCCAATGTAGAGAGCAGAGTTTAAACCACACTGAAGGTTAATCATGTTCAGTTATTTGTTGGGCGTGTGACTGATCCGTGGCAGCCAGTCAGTTGGTTACTGCTAGTTAAAATGATGTATGTTAATGAAACTACAATGAAATAATGATATGGTACCACAATAAATAGAGTGCTACTCGCCCCTACTACGGTGCCCCACGATGGTGGATCGAGACCCCCACTAATCCCCCTCCTGCTCTGAAATTACGGTTTGAAGATTGAAACGTATACGCATATTCTTATTCCGTTTCTGATATTCCCACATCCAAACCGGCACCGACCTGTCAGAGGCGGAGAGCCGTGAGCTTTCAGATTCACATTTTTTATTTTAACAGCTTTTTTTTGCAAATCAGCGAGGTGTGATAGTTTTCCTTCCCCCATCCCAGGGATAGCGGCCGCTCAACATCCGCGGTCACAACAGCATCTCGCTGAAAAGTTTTCGCCCCTGCGCTTTTCCAACCAAACTATTCTGGTCTGGCTCCACGGCGACGCGACGCCTCTCCCCTGCACTCCGCCTCATTAAAACCATACCTGTTGATAGCCCTGCGAAGGGCTGTGCCAGGTCCTCAGCCCAGGAGCAGGCTACCAGCAGGGGGGCCGAGCAAGGCCCTCACACACCTCTCACCTCCGCGTCACACCTCACACTTAATACAATTACCTGTCAAAGTGGACCAGCTAGCTGCTCACGGTGTCCACGGGCAGAATCTGTAATCACATATGAAGGGGGGGGAGAGAGAGAGAGAGAGAGAGAGAGAGAGAGAGAGAGAGAGAGAGAGAGAGAGAGAGAGAGAGAGAGAGAGAGAGAGAGAGAGAGAGAGAGAGAGAGAGAGAGAGAGAGATGGTTTCCATGGTTCCTTGCCATGGGAGACACAGGCACCAGAGAGTCATCATTGAAGGGGAGGTCGTGGATGGGAGATGCCTACCCTGGAAGGACGAGCAGCCCAGTCTTGTCCCGATTGAGCCTCAGGTGGTGTGTGGACATCCACAGGGAGATGTCCGCCGAATCCCCATCTGGGTTTGAAGGCCGTGGACAAAACAGAATTATTTGTGTGTCATCTGCATAGCTGCGGTACAAACAGCCTGTCGGTCTTTCGTTGTTCATCTCTTTTTCTTTCTCTCTGCATTTCTTTCTCCCTTTTATTTCTTTCTTCGCCTCTGATCGTCTTTCTCAGTGGGCATGCAGGAAACTTAAGAATCTTTTCTTGGTAATGTTAATGAGACAGCTCAAGAGGGGGAACATGTACGTATTCCTAGGGCTGTGCCATTAAAAACTAAGCTGTCGTTGAGGATTTGCTTCCAGACCTCGGTTGAAATGGAGTTATTTGGAGTAAGCCTTATTAAATGACTAGTGTTGGACGTTTCGCAGAATACTCGGCCAATAATCTTAGAAATCTCCCTGTTTAATTAATTTATAGACATGACCCCGTCTTCCCTGAATTTGATAACATTTTATTTCATTAAATTAATTAAACACTTGGATGGAGCCAAATCATGATGAATGCCATTGCAATAGAGACAGAAATAATATGATTAAAGCCGCGAGTTAACATTACATTTTATGAATGCCAGCACTCTGTGCTTTGCTGAACATAAAGCTGTATTTCTCTAAAACCAGGGTTCACCATGACACCAGCAGCCCAATATAGATAGAAAGACTAGACGTCTTTTGAGTCGACCAACCCTAACCAACCAAAATCCCCAAACACCCCTGCAATCCAATAAACAAATCGCCCAACCAACACCGACCCAACCAGCCGTGAACTGAACCATCTCGATTCCACAGCAGTAAAGTAAAACAGGCTGTCTTGCCACGCTGCCTGAGCCCCGTCCCCCATCCATGTCCAGCATTGTGGACTCATTCAGCCTGTGTCTCAACACCACTCTGGTCTAGTTCTTCCCTTGTTTTCATCCACTTACACTTGAATTCTGCCCAGGGCCAAGCAGGCTTGAAAGCATGAGGGCAGCAGCAGCAACCAGAGCTACATTTAGGGCTTCCTCCGCGACTGTCAATCCTTTATTCTGCTAATGGAGTCAGGAAGTATTCAGGGATTAAGTGCTCTCTCTCGCTCGCTCTCTCTCTCTCTCTCTCTCTCTCTCTCTCTCGCTCTCTCTCTCTCTCTCTCTGGCTGTTGACCTGGGTCTCCCCGTCGCCTGATAGCATGTGTTTCTAGCCCTAGGATGCTCTTATTCTGTAGCCAATTTAGATCATCCATTCAACCTGAGAGAGGGGAAGAAAAGGGTTGTGGAGGAGGAGATTAGAATAATGGCCGGGCGAGGGGGATGGCGGAGCCGACAGAGCCATCCTAGCGGAATGACGACCCGGGTACACCGGGTATAATGTCTTCCTGCATTGCCTTGACTTCTTGTCATCCTTCTCCTCCTGATATTATACCCCCCCCCCCTCACACACACACACACACACACACACATACTACCCCCAAACTTAGTTTTTTTTCATTGTTGAAAGCCATTTGAATTCATTCCCCTCTGGGTTTTTTGTTCTATACATTTCAGCCAGGTTTCAGCCCTTTGAAACTCACTGCTGCTGTACCACTTGTGTTGGATGTATGTGGGTGAATACTTTATCTGCCTGCCCTTCTCAAACCAATGACGTCTTTGATTCCCTGGAACACATAAATATACATAAATACAAAGTGGTAATAAATGTGAAGTTGTTGATATGCACGTGCACTACGTTGATATGCAGTTGTCGATAATTCATGGGTCTTTATTTACTTTTGTTTATTTTATAAGGGGGACCAGGACATGTATGAATTTACGCGTGATTCCTTGCACATAAACATATCGTACGTATGAATCGCATGAAATCATACCCCACACAGAACAAAATGATTTTTGCCCTGATAAACATTATCTATGCATTTATACGGACATATTTATTGTGCATTTGTAAATCAGTATGTCGTGCTTACACAAGCATGTGATCAGCATGTTAGACGGATAGATCTCCTAATCCCCCTCTCCGTTCAGCCTGATTATTCCCATTCAAACCCCACCATCCCATCCTCCCGCTTTACCCCATGCTCTGCTCTACCCTCCATCCCCTCAAACCAGTATCCCCATCAGAGCAGCCCGCTCCATCCACCCTTTTGGATCACGTGCCAGGCTGCAGTTTCACAGGGAATGCAACCCCTTGTTAATCAAAGTTCTCAGACATGTCCAAACATGCTCCGCAAACCCCTCAAACGGAGGGGGTGGGGTAGGGGGGGGGGGGGGGGGGGGGGGGGTTCTCCTGTTGCATCATGGGAGACGCGCGATCCAGAAGAGCGATGCGACAACAAACAGCAGAGCTGCCGCTGATGGTGGCTCCCTTCACTCCTCTCCTAGCTGCTGCTGCTGCTGCCTCTGCTGCTGCTAGGGGGGGGTATTTTTAGATCAATGGCAGCCTCTTGGAAGACAGAGGGGACCCACCAGCCCCACCAGCACCATCGCCGCCCACACCCAGCGGTCCAGAAAGCTTTGTTCACTTTAACTCGTCCTTGCCGTGTCAGCGTTGCCGCTCGCTCTTTTAAAGGTTCGCAATGCTTGTGTTCCTTAGATTTGGCTCCCTCTCCTTTTTCTTTACTCCCCCATCATCCCCCCCCCCCCACTACCTCCGCTCTTTCCCGCTCTCGCTCTCGCTCTCTCTCTCTTTTCCTTGGATCTCTCCCTTCTTGCGGTATAGCTCTCAATGCTCCTCCGCGAGGATCGCATGCACAGACCTACATTCATGCAGCAGAGTCCTGTTTGAAGGCTTTCTAGGAATTGATATGCAGGTTTACTATTCATGAGCAGAGCTGCAGGAAACGACATCTTTAAATGGGCTTGTGTTCGTCAAGAGGATCCTCAACCGGTGATAAATCTGACCGTCTCAACGCATAAACATGGCGGTTCTCTTAGCAACAGCTGGATCAAATCAATTATGATCTAATTCATCGATTTCTCTCTCCGAGACGCTCCAGGCTGAACCCGTACGCGATCACAAACCTGGTCAGTGAGGACGGCTCACCCAAGGTTTTCATCGCCTCCCGACCAAACACCAGCCTCGGGACAAACCGCAATACTTCCTTAACTCATCGACCGATGAGATGCAGCCTATACTGTAGAAGGCGTACACGTATATATTGATGCGGGGAATTGCATCAGTGATCCCGTCTCCGGCCGTTCGAGTATGACATAAAAACTGCATGCCTCACTGGCCCCGGGCGTTGCTATGCTGACCAACCCTGTTCTGTAGGAGTCAGGGTTACCGTGATCACCGTCGAACCTCATTTACATGTGTAGGCCTTTGAATAAAGAGCGAGTAACGGCCCATCCTGTAGCCACGCTTTTACGATCAGCTCAGAGGGAGATGGGCTGCTTAGCCCTCCTAAAGCAATGCCCTTGTATCGAGGTTGTAACTTTGATCAAGGTCCATGAACATATTAAGTAAACATGCAATGTTGTGGTGGGTAATATCACGGCTAAGACAGAGGGATGTCTACCCTGAACAAAGCACAGCAGTCCCACACACCAGACGTGCCACACACCAGACGTGCCACAGAGAGCCATGTAGCTTAATGGGAAGAACACAAGTCTGAAGCTGAGAATTGAGGATTTGTCTGCTGTTTTATTATAATTGGTGGCTATGGATGGCGCTTGATACGCGCCAGGGTTTTGAAAAATGGTTTCCGAATGCATATAACGTGTGTCTGCGGGTGCATCTGAAGTGATCTTCAGGGACTATATAGTGTTGTGGCAAGGTTGGTCCACTCCCAGCCATTGGGGACTGGGTTCTCTCCCTGGAGTCTGGGGCCTACTTGAGACATTCTTGAGCAAGATGCCTTGCCTTCAGTAGCCCCTCCATGACATGAATCTCAATCCACTGTAAGCACTACAACTTAAAGATGACACTAAGTTGTTCTGCTAAATGATCCGACAGTAGGCTAAGATGAACGAATCAGGAAGACATTATGTGACGGGGAATCTTGATTTTTTTTTTGGAGGAATTTTGTTGCAGTGTGATATGTGGCTGCTAACTACAGCTATGCTATCTGCAACGATATTTACCATTTGCACTTAAAAACAATGTATTGTCATCACTTATCTTTGCTAGCAATAGACTATGAGGGCAAATGAGTGGGGGAAGGCAGGAAATTGAAATGTATCAGATGATTGGAAGATGCGGTTATTAATTAAAAGTTTCTTTGCCATCATCCTTAAGTTTGCAACTGTACGTAATACACTTTTATGTCCTTAACCTCTTTCGAACGCATGTCCTCAAATTAGGTTTCTAATCAATTATGTTATTTCAGTCACTTTTTTTCTAACAGACAGGACTGCAATAAACAGCCCCAAGAGACAATAATGTTATTCTAATTAAAATACAGAAATAAATGAACAAAATTGTTCGTCGCAAAGTTGCTTGTAATTACCTAACAAGTGTGGCGGCTCCAACACGTAGGGCCCTGTTGCCACTGTTGTTTCCGTCTTCAGGGCTTTGAGTCTCATGTTATCCAAAGACCCCCCTTGGGTGACCAACGACTCCACAGCATGACAAATGGACTGCTTCATGACGGAGGGGCGCCGTCTGTGAACATCGTTCCGTTGATCCAGTCCATATTTTACATGGAACCAGTATAATTAACTGAAAGACATTCATGGCTGAACAGGTGCGGTTTAAGAAGACCCATTTATATTTCCTTCTTTTCTATTATCTCCCGTTTGAACGGCTCCTTGGCTGATTTAGATGCCAGGGCTCTACATAGAAGCGTTGGAGATGAAAAAGAGAGTTGATTATTATTTGGAACGTTTTGATAGATTTGCTGCCATATTTTTTCCGTTTAGCTTTTGATAAATTTGGCCCTCGTTTTTTGTAAGCCTCACACTGATATTAAATAAATCAGACCATTGTATCCTGATGGATAATCTATCTAACACGCTAAGGTCTCATGAGTGTTGCTTTTAGTATGTAGGTAAGAATGTGATGAAATGTTTAATAAACCATGTTTACGTCCATCTTGTACATTCTGCATAGTTTACCTCCTGCTACTCCAAACAGGGGACCAGAAAATAAGTTAATAGCATATTGAATATTTTCATCTTTCTTGCAAATTTTCTTTCATCTTATCAAAACAAAGATACATAAATTCATTCTTCTTTTTTCATTAATTCATCCATATTTGTTGTTTGTGGCATAACACATTTACAGGCAATTTTATGCAGAATTTAATATATTCTTTAGTAAGGAATTACTTTGTGTTTTGGGGAATACACTCAATAATTGGCGAAAGAATGTTATCTTGGTGGAAAATATCATTGCCTTGCAGTTTGTTTAATCGCAAAAAATGTCATGTGAGGAAACAAGGAAAGGTGAGGAAACAGCAAATAACCAAATGAACCCCATTTATAGTTTAGAATTGAATGATTAATTGACTCCCCGCAGAACCCAGAGGTCCCCCTCTTAATTAATTGGTTTCCTTTTCCCAAGTAATACATTAATTGCTATGTAGTGGATGACTTACTCATATGAAAGTATGCATATTGTACACATTAGCTCCATGTGCTGTTCTGACATGAACACCGGTAGACCATTATCACGTCAAGCTTTTTTGATAGTTTGTTTATGTCGGACATCGTGAACGCTGCACCGAAAATAGACCAAACTCCACCAAGCATGCTGTAAGTTAGATTTAAGGGCTATTATTTGAGCGTCATTTTAAGGAAATGCCCAAGCCATCTGTCGGCTACTAGTGGCTGAGACGCTCTGTGTGAATATCAGTTCCGCTTCCCCTGTGCCTGCCTTTTGCTCAAATTCTGCCTGCTCCTTGCTTGTTTTTGATCCATCAGACCCTCTCTTCCCGGATTGGTCTGGGGAACCAACGTCGCCTGTCAGTCATGTTTGTTCCCACGCCCTTATCAAAGCTCGATCCCAGGGGAGGCGTGAACTCGCCACTCATCCACGGTGTAGAAGTGAAGCGACGAGGGAGCAGAGAGGGAGAGTTTCCTTTTGGGGATGTTGTTTATTTTCAAGATCTTGCTCTCTTGTGCCGTCCTCTACGCGCTCTCTGCCCCTCTCTCTCTCTCTCTCTCTCTCTCTCTCTCTCTGCCTATCTCTCTCTGCCCCTCTCTCTCTCTCTCTCTCTCTCTCTCTCTCTCTGCCTCTCTCTCTCTCTCTCTCTCTCTCTCTCTCTCTCTCTCTCTCTCTCTCTCTCTCTCTCTCTTCACAACTCTCACATCTCACCTGCAGCAGCTTGGGGGGTGGCGGCCCGTCGTCTGGGGGATTCTCCCGCACGGGGGCAGACGGAGCACTTTAAGCCCAGTAGCTGTCCGTCATCGCTCTCCTTCCCTAATTGACAGAACACTCTGTCAAACGCGCCCACACAATCACCGACGCCAGGTCCCGCGGACGACACCCACATTAGCGGCGTATTAAATATTCCCTCATCTGAAAATACATAAATTATACATAATGAAATCCAATTAACATTTCTGCAGTGATAATTAAGTACATTAAAGGAAGCCCGGGCCTGTGGAGAGAAGAAAGCCCAGCCGGAGAGACGGGTGGAGGAGGAGGGGGGAGGAGAAGGTGTCCGGGGGGGAGGGAGGGAGGGAGGGGGGCCAGGGTGGTTTGGGGTGACTAGCTAACGAGAGCTCTCTCGCTCTCTCTCTCACCTGCTCTCGTTCGGTCTCTCTCTCGCTCTCTCTCTCGCTCGCTCTCTCTCTCTCTCTCTCTCTCTCTCTCTCTCTCTCTCTCTCTCTCTCTCTCTCTCTCTCTCTCTCTCTCTCTCTCTCTCTCTCTCTCTCTCTGACACCCTCTGCTCCGGTGTTTACAGAACAATTAACACGGGCGCACACAAGCTCTCAATCATGATGCTGGATGCCAGGATGGGAGGGAATATTAAGTGTGGGGGGGGGGGGGGGGGAGATAATGGAGTTGATTGCTAAATGGTTTGGGTCTTTTAATCATCCCCCCACACATACACACCTCCCTCCCATCAGCCAATCAGGGCCAAGAGAGATGAGGTTAAAACATAACATAATAAGGTTGTATTGATTCATTTATCATTTGATGAATGAATGGTTTAGTGGTGCGTGATTGTTTGAATGTCATGAAAGTGCATTATATCAGGAACCTGCTACTATGAAACGACTTACTTATTGACTTGCATACTACCTTACTTACTTACTTCCTAAAAATTGTAGTAAAAGTAACAAATATAATTAATTTGAACTAAACACTTTAGTTCATGTTTGGCGAAGAGTTTCATGAGCACTATGTCAGGCCACAGAAAGTAAATAATAAATGCAAGAAGAATGCTATCCACTGCTATGAATGGAGAGTTGAAGGAGCTGTGTTCAGACGGGGGGCTTCGCTGTAGCTACAGTTCTCTGATCCCCCACTAGGAGCCGTCAGACTGTGGGAGGTCTTAAAAAACAATCCAGAGGTAAATCTAAATACTCCAACATGACCAGCCAATCGCCTGCGGCTCTCTAATTGGATGTTTTCCTTTCCTCTCCACTGTGATAGCCCGTTAGTGAGCGCAGACTGGCAGCCCTTCATCAACCAGGTGGGTGTTCCACGCTGTTAGTGGATAAGGTGTGATACCGCCCCCACAAAGACACATTTACTATGTTTTCACATTTCCCTAATTTTCTGTCTAGCATTAATGCAGCACAGCTTTCTGGGATCCTTCAGAAGCGCTTCGAAGGTAATTCATTATTATGATTTAAATAAACGTACTCTGGCGTCTGATATCTAGCACCATAGCTATCTAGTGTTATAGTTAACTAGCACTATAGATATCTAGCACTTGAGCTTTATAAAGCTAAAGCTATCTAGTACTATAGAGATCTAGGGCTATAGCTGTCTTGCACTATAGCTTTGTAGCACTAAAGCTATCTAGCGCTATAGCGATCTAGCATATAGTTATATAGCACTGTAGCTATCTAACGCCATGACTTTGATATCTAGCATTATTGCTACCTAGCACTATAGAGATCTAGTGCTGTAGATTTCTAGCACTATAGAGATTTAGTGCTATAGCTATCTAACGCTATAGCGATATAGCTATCTAGCACTATAGATATTTAGCACTATAGCTATCTACAGCTTGGTGGGTCCGCTACATCTCAGTGATTACATCTGCTAAAAGCTACCGGTTTATTTACTGCTTAGATCATTCGGCCAGCGATAACACCAGATACAGACATAAGACAAGCCACTGGGCCACATCTTGTCCCTCCATTAGGAGCAGGAAAGAGAGAGAGAGGGGTACAAGGTTTGGAGAGAGTGGGGGTAATGCTGGAAGGAATGAGGAAGGGAGGTAGGGAGGCGGGAAGGAAGGACGGAAGGAGTGAGTAAGAGGAGTAGGGAGACGGAAAGGAAGGAAGGATGGTAGAGGGAATGGAGGCTTGTAGGGAGGGAGGTAAAAAAGGAGGAAGAAGGATGAACGGATATAAAACACTACTGAAGGAAGGAGGGAAGCCAGGAAGGTAGTATGGTCGGCAAGAAATAGGGCCCAATAAAGGCAGAAAATAATTTTTCAAGGTAGCCATTTTTTGTGAGGCACATGTTAGGGAAAATTTGGCATTCAGCGTGCGAACCGGCGGTAAAAAAAGTTCATAATTGATGTTAAAATATGTTCCATTAGAGAGATGATGGGATAAGCTGCGGGTGAAATCGATTAATTAACGACGGAATCAGATGAAGCCGCGAGACGCCTTGCTTTTTGTTGCCCCCGCGACGTCTGCTCTGATTGAATCAGGGCCGGGGAAGCCAGAACGCTTGGCCGCCGGCCCCTTGGTCCCAGCCCTGAATAGAGCTTTAATGAAGTGAATGCCTAGCAGCCGTACCAGTCTCATTGTGCCTCCGAAAAAAGAGTGATTAAGTCAACTGTAGCGAGGGGCGAGAGGGAGGGTTGTGGGGCGTGGGGGAGGAGGAGGGGGGCGGGTTAGAGGGGTCAGAATGGTGGTGTTCTTTAAAGAGGAAAATGGGTTTGTGTCCCAGCCGTGAATTGGACTTGTGTTTCTGCCTCTGTCCATGGTGCTGAAATGGCTGAGAGAGAGAGAGAGAGAGAGAGAGAGAGAGAGAGAGAGAGAGAGAGAGAGAGAGAGAGAGAGAGAGAGAGAGAGAGAGAGAGAGAGAGAGAGAGAGAGAGAGAGAGAGAGAGAGAGAGAGAGAGAGAGAGGCTGTGTTCCAAAACCTTTACCTTTGTCCTCCTTGCTCACTTTACCTTCGAGGAAGCAAGCCGTGGCAGTTAGCGGTCGAGCAGAAGGAAAGGAGCAGGGTGGAAATGAGGCCGCTGTGTTGCCTCAGCGCCATTTTAGTTGTAAACATCTCCGAAGCACTTCCTGCGTTACACTAATGTGTCCTTGGTCAGGAGCTCCTCCTTCGGTCGCTTCAGGCTGCTGCTGTATGTATTGGATATAGGTGGGTACGATCGAGCAGAACGTTTGAAGATTTATGAAGCAAAAGCAACCGAATCGCTAAATATTGACTATTGGAATGCTGCCAGAGAGGGACCCATGGACAAGGGGGAGTGGTTTAAAAGCCAAACAGAGTGTGTCAGTTTTCGACCAATGAACAGCAGCGTCTTGATTTTTGGCAGTTGGCCTGTCGTCTTTTTTTAGTTTTATGGGGAATATTTATATTAAGGGCATTCCAGAAGAACTGGAATGTTCTTCTCTCTTGTCTGATCTCTATTCTGCTCTCTCTCTCTGTCTCTCGCTCTCTCTCGCTCTATCTCTCTCTCTTTGTGTCACTGCCATTAGGAAGATCGGGTTAAGATATGTTGTGCTGGATGAAGGATCTCTTTACCATGATGTGAGGCTTATACTGATCTCCATCTCAGTCAGCTTTATGTCCAGACGTTTACTATTGAAGCAACTAAACGTCGAACCGGGATTGGTGACAGGGGGGGGGGGGGGGGGGGGGGGTCTAAAACAGTCATCTCTGAACAAAATCTCCATGCAAGCAGCACCATAGAGGCAGAGTGGGGGAGGGAGACATGGCAAGGGTTTGCAAGTGATTTAGGAGCGGGAAAGTGTGTGCATGCATTAAGTCGCATCCTCAGGGCGGAGTGACTTGTGCATGAAATATTGGTGTCCATCAAATTACAGATACTCGTAAATTATACTTTTCTCTCCCGTGTTTCTGCATTTATATGTTAATACGGTTGTGTGTCTGTGTGTGTGCGCGTGTATGTGTGTAGGACTTTGGGTCAGTGTGGATGTGTTTGCAGTAAGAGACGCAGCGAGGAGGAGAATGCATTATGCCACACTAACAATGGCCGAGCACCTCTTTTATTGAACTCTTACCGTCTGGCGATGCCCGGCGTGTACAACATGGGTCTGGCGCGCACATCCTGTCATTTATTGATGGGTGGGAATAGTCCAATGGTTTGTTCACATGGCTGTGAATCTGTGTAGTCGGACGCATTCCAATTAGATTGGAGAACATGGAATGAGTTGGATTGATGAGGATAGAGTAAAAGCAAACCATATCACGTAACCATATGGCCATGGTTCAGTAAGAACCCATTATGTGGTATGGTATAGTGTGGTTTATTGTATGGTATTGTATAGTGTAGTATGGCATGGTGTTGGGTTGGTATATTATAGTATGGTGTGGTAATGGTATAGCGTACAATGGAAGGTTTGGTTACAGCACATGGTTTGGTGTGATATGGTACAGTATGTTGTGGTAAAGGGGGCTGTAATATGGCACAGTATAGGGTGGTGTTATATGGTGAGCCATGGTTAAGGCAAGCTGATGTGGACACATTGCCACATTGATTCCAAAAACGAGAAAAATTGATAATATTTTAGTGAAGCCAGTAGAGAGGTCAACGATGGTTCCATCACCCATAATGGTATTATCCTTTGAGACACACAACAGCGGTTCACATACATTCTATAAGGAAGCATTGAACACTTTATTTTTACGACTCTAATTCGAACTCATCCCATATAGAGTTAACTCTGAATCCACAGCGCTGTCTCCCAACCAGCCCAGGACTCAAGGCAGACTGCCCTCGCTCTGAGCACGCCAAGCGGGGGTCTCTCTCTCCTCCTCCTCTTAAAGTATGTTCCTTCTGGCGACTCTGTGTCATGCAGGGTCCAGACTGCAAAACACATATTTTCTCTCTGCTGGCGTGAGCCGCATTGCATCCTGGGTAAGGAGCAGGGGTAGCTGTGATTGGGATTGGCGCCGGGTCTGGTTTCCATGGAGATAGCTTTTGCTGCTGCCGGTCGTATTGTGCTATGGTGGAGGTGGTAGAGGAGTAGTAGTGATATTATTACTGGTAGAGGACTAGTGATAGTATTAGTGGTAGTGGTGGTAAAGGAGTAGTTATTGTAGGAGTATTAGTAGTGGTGGTGCTGGTGGTGATGGAGGAGTAATGATAGCGATGGTCATGGTAGTAGTTATAGTAGTCGTGGTGGTGGTGGTGGTGGTGATAGTATGGAGGGATGATAGGGGGTAGGAGATGACGGTGGACCAGGTGGTGGAGTGAGGTACGGGGCTGAAGGAGGAGCAGGTGGTGGTGTAACTGGATGACGAGGTGGTTTGAGCTGGCGGAGGAGGAGGAGGTGCTGGAGAACGAGGTGATAGAGCTGATGAAGGAGGAGTTGGAGTGGGTGGGTGGGCTCGTCTAATAGGCACATGCCACACGCTGGGCCTGAACACTCACAGGCTGGTGCGTGGGCTCCTTCCACAAAGAGTGAAGGACACACTGACACTGTCTCTCTCTCTCTCTCTCTCTCTCTCACTCTCACTCTCTCCCTCCTTCTCTCTGCTGTCTCTCTGTCTCTCCTTCTCCCTTCCTCTCTCTCTGTCTGTCTGTCTCTCTCTCTCTCTCTCTCTCTCTCTCTCTCTCTCTCTCTCTCTCTCTCTCTCTCTCTCTCTCTCTCTCTATCTGCCTCTCTCTCTCTCTCTCTCTCTCTCTCTCTCTCTCTCTCTCTCTCTCTCTCTCTCTCTCTCTCTCTCTCTCTCTCTCTCTCTTTTCTCTTTTCTCTTTTCTCTGACGCTGTCTCTGTCTCTCTCTCTTCTGTCTCTCTCCTTATCTTAATTCGATAACATCAAACAATCGTTGCTATTCCCATTGTGGAAATTCACTTGTTACAGCAGTTTAGGAGTCAAAAGTTCAGGAAGAAGGATAAATCAAAGACAAAATGAAAATAAAAAGGAATAAAACCTAAAATAAAATGAAGATGTAGGCTTTGTCCACTATAATAATTCTCATGCTTTCTCACACACTTTCTTAATACAATCTCACGTTAATCTTACTCTAATTTGTCTGTGTCTCTGCCTCTCTCTCATACACACATCCAAACACTGGTTTCTCCTCCTCCTTCCTCGCCAACCACCAAACACTGGTTTCTCCTCCTCCTTCCTCGCCAACTCTCTCCCCTCTTCCACGCCTCCTCCTCTTGCTTTCTGGATTTCTGGTGTCCCCAGGACAGCCTGTTCCTCTCCTCCTCCTCCTCCCCCCCCTCCCCCCTCTCCATCCACCACCCTTTCCCCTCTGTTTCTGCACACTTGGGGCTGTGCGGTTGGCAGGTCCTTGTTGGAGGATATCTCCGGCCCTGTGAAGCTGTCAGCAGTGTTACCATTGTATTTACTCTGCAGGAAGTTTCATTCAACGCTTGCTTTCCCCCCAAAGTTTCCAGAGTTTTATGTGCGGGGTCCTTTCGTATTTTAAAAAACATTCGATTTATTCCACGTTTTCTTGAACCTTATTATGCTTTACCTTATTATATATGATGTTGTTTCCCAAAGAGTCTGACGCAAACAGATGTGTCTTCTAATGCGTTAAAATGAAAGAACCAAATAGAGGGGGGGAATGATTTACTAACAAGAGCACTTGTTATGCGCTACAGCCTATAGGTACAGCCTTCTTCCCAAGGGTACTTCCAGTTTACGTACTGCGTATGCAGCGTTGCGGCGAGCATATAGGCACTGCCTGTTTAAGTGCATTGTATAAGTACTGAAATAGGGAGTCGGAAGCCTCTTAAGGAGACGGATATGCCTTTAGTTGAGGACGTGGGAGCCATCGGCCTACGCAGTGCTCCCAGCCTTGCTTCCATCTGACAGCGTGGACTAATAACAACGGTGGCTTTGATGCTGCTCACTCTCATATTCGCCTCAAATGGACTACTGTGCATGGCCACTGTGATTGTGTGTCAACGTGCTCACGTCGATGGAGCAACATGAAGTGCAGTGGTAAGGGTGTCTGGTTGAATGGTTCTGGCTAGTCTACCTGTGGACGTCATCGGGCAAGATGCCTAGCCCTTAGTTGCTCATGAATGAACTGCCTCTAAAATAGAAATTCAATGTGAGTTACTTTGGGTAAGAGCATCTCCTTCCGAGTGAAGTATTATTGTGATTTTTCTTCTTTGATAATAGACAACAATCCTACGTCAGAGCTACCATCAATCACACAAGAAGAT
>NC_044059.1:9021087-9068587 GCF_902167405.1 Gadus morhua
CTTTGTCCCTGACCAAATGCCAGCCAGGTCCCCTGTCATTATAATCCGCTTTGTGTTCTGACATTTGCACTAAAAGCAAAACATTGTCACCGATTTTTTTCCATCCACAGTTCATGCTAGTTCAGATCCATTAGAGGATTTTTTTGAAACACAAACATACCGCTACCGACCTGACGTGTGGCGGTGGGGTCGTTGCATTTTCCTCCTTGCCGCGGGGGGATT
Organism: Gadus morhua; assembly: GCF_902167405.1. Classification (NCBI taxonomy): domain Eukaryota; kingdom Metazoa; phylum Chordata; class Actinopteri; order Gadiformes; family Gadidae; genus Gadus; species Gadus morhua. The sequence continues at coordinate 9,021,310 of NC_044059.1, forward strand.
AACGATCGCCTTTTTGTGATTCAAAATAACCAACCGTGTAAATCGTACCCGTCTGCTCCGATATGGAGCAGACTAAAGCCAAGGTCACCCCAGAGTCAATGTTTGGTGCCACACGATCGATCCTTTGACGTTTTTGTGGTTTTTTTTGTTCTTCTCTGGCTTCCTTATCTGCGGAGGAGTCGCTGTATTGTCTCCCACTGTGGAGTATTGATGTTACATAAAGAGAGTCCTTCCCTATGTTCTCATTTCCTCACCTCCAGGGCGGGCTTCTCCACTCCCAGTGGTGTGGAGGGGCGACAAAAGGATGCGTTTATGTGTGTGTGGTTGTGTGTGTGTGTGTGTGTGTGTGTGCGTTTGCATGCGCGTGTGTGTGTGCATTTGTCCCAATGTGTGTGAGTACGTGTGCGTGTGCGTTCGCATGCGTGTGTGTGTGCATTTGTCCCAGTGTGTGTGAGTACGTGCGCGTGTGCGTTTGCATGCGTGTGTGTGTGCATATATGTGTGTGTGTGTGTCTCTGCTCCAGGAGCCACCAAGAGACGCGCTGATTGAATTGGTTTTTCTCTGTCACCGCTTCTTCGCCATGTTTACATTTTCCCAGGGCCTCGGAAGATGCGACCTTGTCCTCCCAACCCCCCCCCAGGGGTCAAACTCATTCTTTTGAAAGGATCCTCCGGATCAAACCAATCCAACCCATGTGGATCTGAAATAGGTACACGTAGCGTAGCGCCTCGTAGCTTTGAAGCTCTATGTGGGGTTGCTGTTGTTGTTGTTGTGGTTGTAGTTTGTTTTGTCGCTGCCTTGTTGGAGAATTATATTGATTTAGTCTACTTTTGCAATTCCACTGCTCATTTTACCTGTGCCTTTTTTGACACAAAATGAACAGCAGATTGGGACTGAATGTAAACAAATCTGTGAGGCTACGAGTTCTTTCAGATTGATGTAAGTGTATAACAGGCTGAATTCAAATCACTTGAACAGTAACACGTTAAGGCTTCTCTTGCTTCTCTGTCTATCAAGACTAGGAAATAAGAAAGAGTTATTTGATTAAAACCGAGAAGGAGCCGACCACCTTTTTGTCTGAACATTTGATAAAGAAAGATGAGCCCATCCAAAGGCTTGACCGGCTTCCAAACAATACAGGCAAACTTATTTAGCTATCTTATTTACTTATCATTTGATTTCCATCTATTGTATCTCCCATTTTGACAGCCTTCACTTACGTTATATTTCTTCATTTATTCTTGTGTAGTCTCATGTATAACCTTGAACCTCCATCACACAATCCCTTATTGTGTGAAATATGATATTCGTGCGTACGTGAATGCACACAATAAAAAAACAAATGTACATTTTATATCTTCACCATCAGGCTGGCCTATATCACATTCACGTTTCATAGTGTTATGTTGTATTAATCAAGGCTTCCTGTGTTGTTTATGAACGTTGTCCACTGGGTTCGGCTGGACCATAGTGGGCTTGGGAAAAGGACCTGGTCGACCCCCTGTAAAGGAGAACCCACCCAAAGGGGGGTGGGTTCTCCTTCACAGGGGGCAGTGACGCTCCTTCCCCGTGTCTCTGCATGGCCACGGCCACGCCGGTCGATTGTGTGTACGTCAGCTTTAGATACAGGCTGATCCTCTTCCTTTGTCGGGCTACCTCAGCCCCACGTTCCCGAGCGTAGCCGCCAGAGCGTCGAGGCTAACCCACACCTCCACGTCAGATAAGGCTTCTCTAATCTCGTTCCCCCTCTCCCGACATGACTGCGGGAACACACAGACGGTATCGGGGAGGGCGCAGGAAATGTGAATGTCTTTTTTTTTTTTAAAGTGATATGTTTAAGTGTGAATACTTGCTGCTTGGGCACAGGGTGAAGTGGAGGTTTAGTGTCGGGCTCCTCCAGCTGAGATGTAGCGTGTACCATCTCCCAATGTCAGCAGACTTAATATAGCCTACTTTCAGCAGAGATGCTCCTTTTGGGATCCTTATCTGAATTCACGGTCGGAGGCTTTGGATAACAGTGTTGTTAAATGACTGAATATAATATCTTGTTTTGTGTTAGCGGTTGAGTCCAGCTACTTCAGTCCAGTGTTCCCCAGCAGTTTGGATAATCGGCGTGTCCATATCAAACAGGGCTCCATGTTTTCCATCGCTCTTTGAGGCCACTTCCCGAAATGGAAAGACGTCCCCACACACGGTGACAATATCAGAGACGTCCCTGTGTATACCCCCTCGCAGAGAACCCGCTTGAGGGGAGCAGGACAAGTGCCTGTACGAGACATGGCTAGCTACCTTCTTCCACAAGCAATCTGGGCTTACAGTAAGCTGCCGGTTTAAACCCTTCTGCGGAGGCTCCTTTGAGCCCGTGGATGTTGAGGATCTAAGCCGGGTGGAAGAGGAGAGCTTGCTCAAGCTGATGTTTCTCCAGGCAAGACTCTGCTCAGTCGTTATGTTGGAGCACAACAGAACTACAGTACCCACACTGCCGTCTAGAAGCATGTTCACGAAGCATTGCGAATGTTCAAAGTTGGTTGCTTGATATTCTAGTCTATCGTCTCAGTTTTTAAAGCAATAGAATGGCAAACCAAACCTGATGAAGGGTAAATGTTTTGTATGTCCTTCCGCTATACTTACAGAATTAAACAGGAAAATATTCAGGATAGTGTGTAGTAAGAGTGTTTATCCCACAGACAAAAGAAGTTGGGTTCCATCCCCAATGCGCACAGTCTACCTTTAGTCATGCGAGAGCAACTCGCCTGAACCCTACACCTGCTTCTTAATTCACTTTCAGTCACTTTGGATTAAAGCCTTGCTTACTGACAAAATAGTACTTTCGAATATTTTCGAATCTGGATAAATATGTATTTTTTGTGTTGGTGAATAAACCTCAATAAATATGATGACTAATTACCCTTGCTGTCAGATTAGCGTCTTGCAATCATCATTGCCTAACCTGAAACGAACAAACGAAACATTGAGTTTAGCTTCCAGGTCAGCGGCGGCTGGTAACTGCGCTACCTTCGTGCTACACTACAGTAAGCAATGAGGAAATCCAGTGGAGTGTGTGTGTGTGTGTCTGTGTGTGTGTGTGTTTGTAAGCAGTTGTTTCTCAAAGTGGCCGCCGAAATGACACACCACTAGGCCTACATGGTCGTAATTACAGGAGCAGCACACTCTATGAAGTGACCGTGATTACAATTAGGCATTTTGCTGATTGTTTTCCACACGTTGCTGATTCGAACTCGGGCGGACATCTTGATCCGCCAAGAGCAGAAACAATCAATGAGATTCATTTGTCTGCTGTTTCGCGCTGAGGTCCAATAGGGAAAAAAAATAAAACCAAGCGTCCTGACCATAATTTGTACTGGCAGAGGTAGGAAGTGTACAACTTGGCTTTAAATTGCAATAACATTACAGTGCTGCTGCGGGTTGGGTTTGGCTTTGGTATGTGTCCGGTATGCATGAGCTGTGGCGTGCAGCGCATACATATTGAACGTGTGTGTGTGTGTGTGTGTGTGTGTGTGTGTGTGTGTGTGTGTGTGTGTGTGTGTGTGTGTGTGTGTGTGTGTGTGTGTGTGTGTGTGTGTGTGTGTGCGTGCGTGCGTGTGAAATAACCCATGATGCATCAGTGTGGCTTTAAAGCGCAGGCCTTCTGGGAGCCTCTTAGCCTACTCTTGCCCGTAAAAGAGGCCTCAAAGCAGGGAGGAAGTACATAACAGATGATGGATAAGGGAGAGGAGCGATGGGAGAGCACGGGGGAACAGGCCCAACTCGGAAGGAAGGCGGAGGAACAGATGGAGGAAAAAAGGTGAAGGAAACTAGAATTGAGAATCCGTGAGCGAGACCTCATGGCTGATTCGAAGAGGGAAGAAAAGAGCGAGAGAAACGGATTTAAAAGGAGAAGGAGAGAGCGAGAGAGGGAGAGAGACAATGGGGAAAAATGGAGACTGAGAAAGGCATGCCTTGCAGCCTTTCATCCGCAGCCTCCCCGACCCTGGCTCAGTATTTCCATATGAAAGGTTACATTCAGACACAGGGACTCAAATCACACTGGTGAATTCTTCACCTCTGCAGCTTTAAGCTCCTCCATTGCACTGTAAGCTACGGTACACACACACACACACACACACACACACACACACACACACACACACACACACACACACACACACACACACACACACACACACACACACACACACACACAAACGCACACGCACATACTCTCAAGCACATGCACACAAACACACACAGACCATGGTGTCAGATGTTGCTGCACGATTGCTTCATGAATGCAGGATTGCTGCACTTTGTCTCTGGTCTCATCCCTCCCCCTACACAAAAAAAGACAACAGTTGGGGGACAGTCGATTGACAAAAGCTTGGCTGGGTGATGGTAAACATGGAGGAAGAGTTGCATGACAAGACGCTTCGGCAGTACTTGGAACCCCAACATTAGATAGTATTTTTGGTTTTGTGATGGGAGAGAACTGGATGATCCCGCATTGAACCGCCGCTAGAATGTAAATGGCTTGAATGTACCATTATGTTTTTCATTAAAACGTGTTGGAATACTTAAACAAGCAATGAATCAGATAAGGTTCATTTAATAAAATCAAAACAGTTGCAAATAAAGAAGAAAAATACAATGGTATTAGAACCATAGAAGTGGATCTTGTGGTTGTTGTGATCTTGTGAACTACTTTTCATTCTAACTGCCACCTCCAAGGTCAATAGCTGTATACACCATCAACAGATAGTGCGAGGAATTTGCTTATCCGGTTATTGTATTCATCTCCTATCCCTAGATTTTAAAGCCACTGAAAAGGGCTGACATCTCGATTAATAAAGTATTTTTCTCCGCCAGTTGGTTACTTGATATTCTAGTCTATCGTCTCCACTTTGCAATGAGTTGGACACTTCTCAGAGCAGTTAATATCCTCATTCAAATGTCAAATATGAATCTCTGTGTTTATGTCTGAGGAGCCAGCTGCTGTATTGGTGTGGTGAACGGTTTTATTAGTGGTGCTCGGCCGTTCAGGTCTGACTGATGTTGCTGATCCTCTAGAACATAATTCCATCTGTCGATTCTCGGAAAAGGTCACAACCTTGACAATCAACTTGTGTTGTGTCCTCAAATGTGTGATGTTGCTGTCTCCCATTGATTGTACACAGAAGTCTGAAGTTTCACATGTTTATAATTCAACTTATTTAGGGCAATATGAGTGAAATGTTGGCTATAAAGGTCAAGTAGGGAATTATCAGGGTATTGAGTATCAAGGTACCTTTGACTCAGAGCCACACATTTAAATCCTCTTCTTTTGCATATAGTTATAGTTTTTCTTATAGTTAAGATTTTGAATCTCTGAAGTATAACCAAGTACAAAGTGCTCAATATGTGCATTTAAGAAATTGTCATTCGAAGTATTGACAATTAGTATTAAAAAGCAGCTAAGACAATAAATGATTCACTCAGCTATAAAAGCTCACCTTAAATTTCTTCACAAATGTAAGGCAAATTCATAATCACAGCGTCTAATTGGCTCACATTTTGAGATCACCCAGAGAAGGAAGTGTTAGAAGAGTTTAGTTTTTTTTCGAGTGTGCGGACACGATTCAGTGTGGGTGAACATGCACACGCATACATATAATGCATCTCTTTGCACTCTCAATTGTTTTGTTTTTTTTCCTTTTCCTTCCTTGTGTCGTCATCCTCTGCTTGCTATAAATACAGTTATTTTGATGATGAAAGCACAAATGTTAAATAATTAAAATGTTGGCTTTCACCTCAAGTCAACCTTGTTTAGCTATTCCACTTCATATATAAGATACAAATGGTCTGTAGCAGACCTGCTATGTATCTGAGTATGAGTGCATCCCTGAGTGTTACTGCGCGTGCGCGCGCGTGTGTGTGTGTGTGTGTGTGTGTGTGTGTGTGTGTGTGTGTGTGCGTGTGTGTGTTTCTGTGCTTGTATCTATACATGCGTGAATATGTACCTTAGGTCATCGCAAACCATCAACGTTGCAGTACTCATTCATTTGTGGTTGATGAGAGTTTGTGTGTATGCATTTGTACATGTATCTGTGTGTGTTTGTGTGGACATGTGTTCTTACGTTGGTGTGTGTGTTTTTTGTGTGTGTGTGGATGTGTGTGTTTTTAAGGACATGTCTATGCATTCTCACATGAGTGTGTATGTGTGTGTGCATGTGTGTGTTTTTAAAGAAATGTGTATGCATTCATGTGTGTGTGTGTGTGTGTGTGTGTGTGTGCGTGTGTGTGGGCAAGTCTCAGGCTGGTCTGCTCTGGTCCGGTGGTCTGGGTGTGGTCAGGTGACCCTCCCAGAGAGAGAGTTAGTTTGGAGGGCCCCAGAGAGGGCCTGGCTGGCACTCCTGGTTCCGGCACTCTGCCTCGGTACTTGAAGAAGGAGACCCAGAGCACAATGGAAGTTAACAAGCATGCCAAGATGGCCGTCGTTTGAAGGGCCCTTGAACAGTTGGAAAGGAAAATAAATTACACGGCTTGGTAATGAGATATAAATAGTCCAAATTGATCAGCTCACGTGGTATCGTTTAAGTAGATTGTGGCTTTTGTGTTGAGTAAAAACACATATATATATAACTTCCAACACCTGTGTTTATTACTCCACAGTTTGGTTTCCTGGACTTTATTTCTTTCCCTTTTTTACTCACACGATCACATCAAATGTCAACTGAAAATGGAGGCGAACACTTTGTGTCTCCGCAGGATGTCAATAAGTGTGTGGTTGCCTCGCCTCTCGTCCTAACCCCCGGGAACCCCTTTCAGAGCGCGGCAGGGAGACCGCACAGTGAATGGTTTCACTTTGTGTACGCTGTGTTTTAAAACCAAACCCAGGGGACCTAAAGGAATATGATATTCAAAAAGCGTCCGACAGCGTCGGGGCTATCTCGACCGAAACACGCGGTGAACATGGCAGTTTGTTTCCCTGCTTCAGAGATATGGATGTGTCACTCGCTAGGTTGAATTATAAAGTATTAAGGAGTCATAATGAGGAACTAATACGATTCTGCATGTCCTGTATGGGGAGGGGGGAATCATTAGTAGTATTACATTATCTTATCTTGATCATCCGTAATCTCTCTCATCAAGTGATAACAATGATGATCGATACTGTTTGGGATTGAGCGTTATTGCTCGCTTCCACGTCTGGGTGAATAATTAAAACCTTTGGTCAACACTCACTTATGAATTAATAATTATTTTATCTCTCTATCAGCTCAGAGCAGGATGCAGAGGGGAGGGGAGAGGGATGGAGAAAGAGAGATATACAGAGAGAGGATGAGAGAGAGGTAGGGGGGAAGGGAAGAGATCGAAGAGGGTGGGATATAGAGGGAGAGACAGAGTTGTGGAGAGAGAGAGAGAGAGAGAGAGAGAGAGAGAGAGAGAGAGAGAGAGAGAGAGAGAGAGAGAGAGAAAGAGAGAGAGACAGACTGAAAGACAGAGAGAGAGAGAGAGAGAGAGAGAGAGAGAGAGAGACGGGAGAGAGACAGACAGGGAGAGGGAGAGAGAGAGAGAGAGAGAGAGACTGAAAGACAGAGAGAGAGAGAGACGGGAGAGAGACAGACAGAGAGAGGGAGAGGGAGAGAGAGAGAGAGAGAGAGAGAGACTGAAAGACAGAGAGAGAGAGAGACGGGAGAGAGACAGACAGGGAGAGGGAGAGAGAAAGAGAGAGAGAGAGACTGAAAGACAGAGAGAGAGAGAGACGGGAGAGAGACAGACAGAGAGAGGGAGAGGGAGAGAGAGAGAGAGAGAGAGAGAGAGACCCAAGATGGCCCCAGCGCCAGCCTCCCTATCCAAGCTGGGGGGAAGGGCCGGACAGAGCTCCCAAATGAACGAGCCGGCGACTTCAATTAAGACTTTCCACAATCAACGACCGCGGCGGCTGGCACTAAGCCAGGCGCGGGCAGACGACCCCGGCGGAAGCCTTCGCTCGCTGCGTGCCGGAGATTAAAGGAACGTCGCCGCGTTAATTCATATCTCTTCATTTCGTGTCGGAGAGCTAAATGGGTACGACACAATGGACTCCTTTTTTTCTTCCTCCTTGTTCGATTAACTCTGCGTGGGGGATGGACAATAAGCCGAGTGTAAACGGCCTTGGGGGGAGGAGAAAAGTGGCCGGCTCTCTCTCTCCCCCCCCCCTCCCCGCACTTTTGTCTGAGTCCACGTCCGTATGATCGTCGGCAAACATGCCTGGTAGGCCTAAATGAAAATGTAAAAATATCAATCTTTGTTGAAGGACGTCGCCGGGTTGTGAATCGTGGCCTTTTGTTTATAGGAGCCAGGATTCGTGCGGGGAACGTGCGTGTCGCCGGCGAAGCCGTTTTAATTGAGCTAAATATAGTCTGCCGGCGCCCTTCTGTTGGTTAGAGAGTGTCGTTGTCGGGAACAGCACCCGGAGGTGTGGCTGCGCGCTACAAGCTGTTTGCCACGTATCCGGGGGGAACAAGGCGAAGGCGGCCATTAAACATAAACCGGGTGTTTGGGTCTTTGTTGTGTGGCCTGAGGAGGAAAGGGAGACCGAGGGGAGATGTTGATGTTGTCTGTTGGTTCTCATGGTTGCTTCTTGTGAGTCTGATCGGTGATCCTCATGACATTCACTGATTTGAAAAGCCAACCCTGTCGTTTTAACACACCTTTACTTCCATATCTTTATCTTTCTATCTCTCTGTCCTGTGTGTGTGTGCGTTTATCTCTCAGACTCTTTTGCTTTATAGATGCCTCCAAATCGACTTAACTTATAGCTACGTAAACACATCCAGACAGACTTCAGGCATACGCATTCCCACACATAGAAATCCACACACACACACACACACACACACACACACACACACACACACACACACACACACACACACACACACACACACACACACACACACACAAACACACACACTTGAGGCAGACACACACACACACACACTTGGCTCCAGGGCCGTCGGACTGCGGGGACAAAGGGGACAGTTGTGGGGGGGCCCAAGGCAGAGGGGGGGCCCATGACCCAAAAAAAAAAAAAAAAAAAAAAAAATATTTTACCTTTCTTTTTTTTTTACCCACCCCCCCCCGTCAACAATCACTCCGGACCCCCCCCCCCCCCCCCCCGTCAACAATAACAATCGCTTCCCCCCCCCCCCCCCCCGTCAACAATCGCTCCGGACCCCCGTCAACAACCTGGCGCAGGGGGGCCCATCAGTACCTATAGTATAGGGGTCCAGGATTTGGTGCTACGGCCCTGCTTGGCTCACTCACTCACACACACAAACTTGATAGACCACTGCTCCTACACTGTCGTCCAGTGGACTGACCACACAGCAGAGCCAGGCCCGGCCCCCCATCCCCCAGGAGATGGTGAAGGACAGAGGAAGGGCTCACTGGTGTCTGGACAACACCCCCCCCCCCCCCTTCTGAAAGAAAAAGGAGCTAACAGTGGACCTCGGGAGAAACTACACCCCCTACAGGACAAATGGGGCGTAGTTCTTCGCCGGTTCTTCGCCGGTTCCCTTTTTAAAAGCTGAGCAGACTCCAGCACTGCTACGTCCACATCAGGACGGGCCATGGACTGTTCATGGAGACAAACTTGTGAAAAACGTCCCAGCAGCGTCCTCATCCCCCTCAGACCCGTGGGGACGTTCAGAGTGCCCCCCAATAGATAGCCAGGACTTTCAACACATGTACCTAAGAGGGCCCTCCCGAGTAGGAGCATTACCCAGAAAGGGGAGCACGGCTGTATGCACCACAAAGGGAGGCTCCCCAGGCTACAGGACGTTCACACCGGGCGGTGTAGGACCAGTGCCAGGAGAATCATTCAGGGTCCAGTCACCCAAAGAACCAACTCTCGCACGCAGACATATGCGCGCACGCACGCACGCACGCACGCACGCACGCACGCACGCACGCACGCGCGCACGCATGCACGCGCGCACACACACAAAGCATCAAATTTAATGCGCCATTAAAGTGCTTTGCCTTGGCACTCCGTCAGACTCTGGACATCTTCCTCCTGTCTGTCAAGCGGCACAACAGAGAGCTCAGCCGCAAAGGCTGCTGGGAAATGGCGAGCAGGTGAAGCGCGAGGAGTAGGTTGTTAAATGCTAATTCACTTATGCGCGCTCTGTATCCATTCCTTCTGGTCTTTGGCTCTTTACAGTGTTCCGACGTGCTCAGAGGTTGTGGTCGTTTGGAATCACGATCATGTGGAGGTATTACAACCAAACTGTTTTCCCTGCTGTGCACCACCTGTGGATGCTCTTTAGGCCATAGCATCCCCTGAATACTGTGTGAAGTAAAATGAGCACTGCATTCGTATAAGGGGCCAAATAAAGGTAAATAACAATTATCTTCGTTCATAGAACCAAGTGCAGAGCACGAACAATCGATAGGTTAACTCATTCCCCGTGTGCAACAAAAACATCTAGGATAAGATGCTACGCAACCAAGTACTATAACTAAGCACGACATACAATAAGTGTGTAAATTAAGTCCCAGGACGTACCACATACAATAGGTAGGAGGGGTGGGAGGGGGTGGTTTATGCCGAGTCTAGGTGAAGGCTGAACAGGCGGTCGGACGTATCCCTTACCCCACTCGGTTCCCCACAGTGACCCACTTATGAGCCGAGACCCACAGAAGTCATTGTTCCAGACAACCTCCCTTCCTCCCAAGAGGAAGGCTGCTTCCTCTTCCTGTCTGGGATGGAAGCGGTGTGTGTTTAACGATCACTCCTCTGTCAGGTGATCTGTTTGACTTTCCCCGCCGTCAGGTGACCCTCTGTGGGCTCAGATAAGCATCTGGGAGACGGCTCATGTGTTGCTTTGTGGAGGTGATGCTGACAGAGGCTGGAGGTTAACCATTATAGGCCCCACCCTGTGAAGATAATGCGTGATGCATCCTGGGAATTGTAGTCCAAAGTCCAAAGCATGCAGACGAAAAAAATCAAACCTTAGCAAAATTCGCCCTCCTTCTGCTTTTCTCCTTTCGGGTGACGTTATTTCATTTCCTTTTTTGGTTGAGCTATACATATGAAAGAAAATCCACACTCTTTGTGCTTTGGGCTAAACGCTAAATCAAAATTCCACTTGTAATTGAAGTATGATGCAAAATCAGCCACACCCCCTGTCTTCGAATATAGTTTTCAGTAGCTGGGACTGTCACAGCTGCAACGCTTTGGAAGGATATGTGATGCGTGTGCGATGCGTGTGCGATGCGTGTGCGATGCGTGTGCGATTCTTGGGCCATGTCTTTGGCACAGCATGCTGGGAGCTGTCCAAATGGCGTGTTATGAGGGTTGAGAAATTCTGTTTCAATTTGTAGAAAGGGACCGGACATTCTGGAAGCACCAGTGCGATGCTCTTAGTTCCAGTAGAGGTCATACATAAATAAATAGATTATGCTCAACATTTGACTGGCAACGCAGTGCATCTCTGGTTGAAGATGGGTATGTAAATTTGCCGGTGGTTTTAGCGAGGTCGTGGCTAATTCACCGTCTGGAGAGATGACTTCACACGGTTAAGGGATTTCGGGTCGGAAGCTGAAAATGCAGCTGCCAATTCTTGGCAGTGGGGTGGATGGGGGTAGGACTCCTCGGAGACCCCCCTTCAGATGTCTTACTCAGTCTGCTCAGCATCTCAGGACACTCTCCATATTTCCTTCTCTGTTCACTCAATCCCTCTCTCTGTCTGTCTGTCTGTCTGTCTGTCTGTCTGTCTGTCTGTCCCTCTGTCTCCGTCAATCCCTCTAATTCTGTCTGTCTGTCTGTCTGTCTGTCTCTCAGTCTGTCTCTCTCTCTGTCCATCATTCTCTGTCTCTCCGTCTCTCTGTATCCCTCGTTCTCTCGTTCTCTCGTCCTCTCGTTCTCTCTCTCTCTCTCTCTCTCTCTCTCTCTCTCTCTCTCTCTCTCTCTCTCTCTCTCTCAATCGCTGTAATCCATACCCTTTTTTCTTTGTCCTTCTCCATGGTCTTATTTCCCCATTGAATTGCCCCCTGTGCACACTCTCTTTTCCTTCTCTTTAAATATAGCCTTCCTTTCTCTCCCTTCCTTCAGTGTTTCTGAATAGCATCAGGTCCTGGCTTTGTGCCCCCCCTCCCCCTGCCTCTGTATTTATGGCTGTGACCTCTACATGTGCTGAGACACTGTGTTCTTATGCACAGAGTGGCTCTCAGTCTCTCATCCGCAAAGTCCTGCCCTGCCAGGTTTGTTGATTTGTTAGTGTGCTTTCCTGTTTTTCTGGATGTGCCATCTCTTTATTAAAAAAAAGGAGTTTTCTTTGTGGAAACTCAGAAAGACACACAGACACCGCACACACACACACACACACACACACACACACACACACACACACACGCACACACACTCACTCACACTCACACTCACACACACACACCTTGTCCTCTGGAACCCCACACCTGGCCCCTGCCTCGTTATCACCTTCTTAATAATTCACCGCTCCCAAGTCTTTGGAAGCATCTTTTATTCATGTGTACACACACACACACACACACACACACACACACACACACACGCACACACACCTTTTCGCTCTGCATCTCTCTCAAGCTCCCATAAGCGCACACACGCAATGTGTGTCTTCCGCAGACACAAACCTACACAATCTCTCACTCACTGACGCGCACAAAAACACACATGAACACACATCCTAGATTCATGAACATTCATAGAAGTAAATTTCACCCCTGGTGCCGCATGAAGAAATTGTATGAAAACACACTTAAACAAACACGCACACACCCTAAATAAATTACATCACTGGTGCCTTTGAAAATACCGGAGCCCTGCCACGACACACACACACACACACACACACACACACACTAGTTCCCCTCCTGACTGGCGGACACATGAGGCACGCTCTTGCTCGCAATTAAAGCCCAGCCAGCGGCCATTTTATTTTAACGCTGAGTGCACAATCCAAGTATAGGAGCTAGGGTGGGGCGGTGCTGAGTCCCAGCCCACCTTCCCCCTCTGCCCCCCCCCCACCCTCCCTCCACCCTCCTCCAGCCCCTAGTGGAACTAATTAGATGTTCCCGACGGAGGGCCCAGCCGCGGTGTGGCTCTGTAGGGTCCCCTATGCACGACGACAGCTGGGGGGGGGGGGGAGGGAAAGGGAGAGGGAGGGAGAGAGAGGGAGAGGGAGAGGGAGAGAGGGACAGAGAGCAAGGGGGAGAGAGAGAGAGAGGGGGCCAAAGGGGAGGGGGAGAGAGGGAGAGGGGGGAAAGAGAGAAAGAGAGAAAGAGAGAGAGAGGGAGAGGACCAAAGAAGAGAGAGAGGCTGACAGGCCTCACTCTCAAAATGCTGTGTATCCATTTTGGAATGATGTCGCTATTTAAAAATTGTCAGTCTATATTACATAAACTATCCCTTCCCTCCCTCCCTCCCACACACACACACACACACACACACACACACACACACACACACACACACACACACACACACACACACACACACACACACACACACACACACACACACACACACACACACACAATGGGTTTTTCAAAATGCCACTGCCATGCAAGCAACTCCCTTGCAATAAAACATATTTACAGCTATAGCTGTAAGAATGTGGTTGTTCTCCTCTCATGCTTTTTACCTCCCCACCACCCCCCCTCCTTTCTTTTACTTTCCTCTCTCTCTCTCTCTCTCTCTCTCTCTCTCTCTCTCTCTCTCTCTCTCTCTCTCTCTCTCTCTCTCTCTCTCTCTCTCTCTCTCTCCCTCCCTCATTTCTTTGGCCCTCTAACTTTGATCCACGTCCCTGTTGCTTTGGCTGAACAGTTAAAGGATGTGCTGTACAAAAACCTTATCTCCAGTTAAATTCAATTACTCCAGCAAAGCGCTGGAGACGGAGAGACTTGCATGGGAAAGCCTCTGATTTCTGTATACATTAACAGGGTCAGCAGTGTTACTGACTATGTGCTGGGATACCAGGCGGGGATTACACACACACACAAACACACGTACAAGCAATGGACTTGGATGGAGATATCTGTTCATACATTATTTTGTGTTTTGCTTTGCCATGTTGCTTTGGTTTTTTTCAAGATTTAGAGTTTACAATTTTGAATACTACGCTTGAGATGTGCTCTTTACGAGCCACAAAATACAATCAGTACCTGTTGATTGTCTCGCCAAAGTAAAAAACAGGTTGGCGGCAAGCCAGACAAAATATGACCTTCTGTTTTTGTGAAGGTCACCTGTTGTCAAAAAGAGTAGGGAGTCTATTTAAAAATAGGAGGACTTACCATTATAAGATGCTTATCAACCCTCCAAAACACAGCGTGCACAAAAAGGCCCCATGGCGACATAAAAACATAGAACCAGGATGGAGTGCTTGTGAACACACCCTATGTGACTACCTTTACCAAAAACAACAGCTGCGACACTCAGCGAGGTAAAGCACACAGCCATGGGGACGGTGAATGCACCCCTTCTTCCCTAAAAGTTTGTTATCTTTTCCACCAGTGAGGTGATTTCTGCATACAATACAGTGCTATGTAGGGTCTACACACAGACCATTATGAGAGCCATTTTCCTATTACATTCGCTCAAAACAAACCTTGTCTTGCTCCCTCCTCAGGTACGGCCCTGTGTGTGTGTGTGTGTGTGTGTGTGTGTGTGTGCGTGTGCGTGCGCGTGCGTGTGTGTGGGTGCGTGTTCAATCTGACGCATCCAATCAGGGGAAACAACTCGGCCTTGAGTCGCCGAGCGAAGAGGGAAACCAGGCACACGTTTCAAACTGCAAGACAAGGAACAAGGTACCCTTTCATTTGGGAAAGTGCTGGCTCTGCCGTTTCTGGGGGACTAGCCGTAGACAGGTGATCCCTCGACTGACTGTTCTGCTGAGGTTGGACGTTTGTTGACCAGTGGCCCAGGGTGACTGACTCCCAGCTGTAAGGGTTGTGGGTTTGATTCCACTGCCTTTCCGTAGGTATCCCTGAGCCAGAAGCCTGACCTACCCTATGTATGAGTTAATGACCTGTCGATTGTGAATCTAATGCAAGTCGTGTCGAAAGAATTGCATTCGTTAAATGAATGAAGTTTGAACACGCATGAATTGTAATGGCGAATAGTAGCAAGCAGTTAGCACGAGACAGCGAGCTGTAGGTAAAATAGTGAAAACGCCTTCAGGAACTGGGAAAAGGAAGGATTCAGGCCACCTGTCAACAATTAAAACAGCTTTGGCTGCCGTTTCTGTGTTATTCAAAATATTGTTTTACCGTCGCATCCTAGTTCCCCTTCTGGGATTCATAAAGCACATCTTAGATTTTCTGATAGACAACGTCAGTGGACCAAAGTCACTTTTTTAGCTGTGAGGTCCTCGCTCCAGGGGGTTAGAGCAAGGCCCATTACGCTGGACCCAGGGATGCAGCACTAATGGGTTTGAAATGCGGGGGGGTGTCAGACTTGACATGGTATAGCCCCGCTGTTTTGATCACACCTGTAGGGACCTGTCACACCATAATGAGCAGGTATAAGGTCAGGCCGTACCTCAACGTTCTCCTAACACGCCACGTCAAGCTTACATGGGTTTTCTGCATCAAAATTCGTAGATAACATAGCGTTCTGTCTTAAAATTGACGTGCAATGTATTAACGCATTATAATCCAGTCCACTTTAAATTGTAATTTCGGGCTGCATTGTATCACAGGACATTGATTCTGACAACCACTCAGCAATGAATGTCTTGTTTTTGTATTCTTAATTGCCTGACTGACTAAGAACAGGTTATTTCCTAACACAATATTATGTTGTGTGTGCTTGAAGTGGTTACTCTAATGCTACTTATAATGGCGTTCTCAATAAAAACATAAGAACACCTGTGTAGCACACACTGTGTGTTGGATGTGTGGATGGCAAGCAGGAAATCCATCCAAAACCGGTAGGAAGTTAGCTTTAGCACCTTTCCCCCTTCTCTTTTTGGAACTAGCTTTATTTAGCGAACTGGCAAATCTGGTCTTATTCAACTAAAACGTGTTTTCTGGGAACAAATGGTTGTCAAGTAAATATAAACTGTGGCGAATCAAATCAACTCATTATTCTTGAAATATAGAGGAGGAATGCTTCCATAAATATAGAGAGAACATTAATTAAACTGGAGTGAAGAACAGCATGTTGATTGATTTAAGTCAATTTTGAGCATACACCTTTTAGCCGATACGAATAGTTTCATGTGTGAACATAAATCTTGCGACTCGGATATCTGATTGGCTACAGACTGAAGACAGCGTGCTGTTGTTAAAATACGACGGGTCATACAAACATTGTCTCGGAGATGGATGCTTCTCCCTCTGTTTGTTCATGGGGGCCATTAATCATTTATCCCCCATTGTTCCAATCAGCTCATTTACATTGTGGGTGTTTTGACAGTCAAGTGGATTACAGTGGTGGCTCTCAACCACACAGGAGGAAAGGAGCTCAACAGATACAGGGGGCCGGTTCACCAATGAACCATGAATGTCACACTGTGCCTCTACCACTTAAAGGCTGGCCTTTCCAAGAACTCAGTGCTCAATGGCATTCTTTACACATGGAATCGTGTTTATTTATCCTTTTTTCTCAAGGTAATAGATGCATATCCGGAAACCTGAGTTATTTATCTTGCTTGTAGTCGTTCGATCGGTGTTCTCAAGTAGTTTGGCCATAATGTTCTCAAGTAGTTTGGCTGCTTGTGAACACAACCCTAGGTGACTGACTGACCTTCAGAATGATAAGCTGCTTCACTGTGTCCGGAAAAGTGTCCATATCCAGACGGCCATCTGCGACCAAACCAGCATCATCACAAACAAAGTGTCTACTCAAACTCTGGGGTCTAGTCACCCTAAGAGATCAGGGGTCATGTGCTTTACATTATCCCGCTTTGGGTGGTTCCCCGTCATCAGGGCTAGTCGTGTTTCTCTGCGACGCAGCACTGAGCATCTTCCAGGTTCCGATCTTCCCACGCAACAGAAAGCCGACCCCCCCCCCCCCCCCCCCACCCCCTAAGCTTCTGACACAGGTTCCTGCTGTCATACGTCGACTTGAAACTATTGACTACGTGTCCTAAAATAAACACGTAAACACACACTCCACCATACCGCTAGCGTAGCCGCGGCGGCGCACCCACCTAGGGTACTGTGTGTTCTGCTGTGGCACGCTGACTTGAATACATTACCGTGTCCCAAAAAATACCTTGCACACATGAATATTGTAACGTGTTTCGTCGCAACACACTCCACACACCGCCCTCAGGACTAAGAAAGCAAAGTCGCAGCGATGCGTCAGCCCGAGAGCCATATGTTGTGTGGCATATGTGTGTGTCTGCTTTTGTGTTTGTTTTGCGCGTGTTCGACCGGTGCATATTTCATGCGAGTCTGGTGGGATGACAGCAACTTTCTCTCGGTGAAACACAGGTGTGTGATGAAACCCATTCTGACTCGTCCTTGTCGGCCAATCAGTGACAGCACAGTAACGTCGCAGTGATTATGAATTGAGTGACATGGTTCCTACTCCAAATCCAGCGTTTATCTTCCCTTCTAGAAGGTTGACACACAATGCACTGCACACGCACATACCCTCTTACAGTGTGTGTCTGTGTGGGTCTTAGTGTGTGTCCGTGTTATCTTGTGGCTGCGCTGGAGGTGTGGATTGGGGGCGCTGGCAGCAGGGCTTAGCAGCGGCGTACAGGAGTAGCAGGGGCGCTTGTAAGAACAGAAGGTGTGTCAGGAACCGGGGCAGGGCCCGTCCATCATCCACAGCAAGCTGCTACCCGCTGGTGAACCCACACTCACTGGGAACAACGCAGAGCCCACTCTGAGTGGAGGGGGGGGGAGGGAGGGAGGGAGGGAGAGAGAGAGAGAGAGAGAGAGAGAGAGAGAGAGAGAGAGAGAGAGAGAGAGAGAGAGAGAGAGAGAGAGAGAGAGAGAGAGAGAGAGAGAGAGCAACCTACATAGACAACAATAGCACGCGATAGAAAGGGTGTTCGTAGAAAGAGGAAGATGGAATGAGACAGAGAGATGAGCAGAGAGTAAATAAGAGGCCATGGGCGTCGACGTACGTTGTGGGATCTCATCGAGTGTGAAGCCCAGGAGTCTCCTCAGCCCTGCGCCTGGTGTTCAGAAGTTTGGAGACGCACTCGCATCAACCGGGCCATGAGAGGAGACGTGGACCGGTGCAGACAGGACGATCCTTGCCTGATAAACGAGGGATTCCTCAGGGTGGAAACTAAACAGGGGCTTGCGGCGTTGCCAAGAAGAAAAAAAAAGATCAAACAATAAAAAAAAAATATATATATAACGGGGGGAACTAGCATTTAAGTGACAGAATTCAACAGAAAAAGGATATGCCGGAGGTTAAACTGTGGAGCTTTCTTATAACCGTCGCTATCGACGCCGGCCATATCAATATGTACCGTTAATGCGCCTTTTCAGAAAAGCAATTAGCCCATCCGAGCTCCATTGAGACGCACTTTATTTGATTGCATATTGCCTGCGCGGCGCTGTCTTGTTAAGCCCATGATGCTAATACCAGCCTCTGTCCTACCTTATCTGTCTCACCTTTGTAATCATTAAACCCAGTAGGCTTCATATCAAGATGTCTGTTTCCATAGCTACATGGCTTTCTTTTTTTTTTTTTCTGTGATCCTGTTCTAATGAATACCGAAGTGAGAATATCGTGTTTTTCTCCTTGTCTTAATTATAGGTTAAAGAAAAAACTGTATATAGCTATATATAGGCCTACATATGTATATGTAGAGTTGGTTTCACTGTATATTCCAGCATATATATAAGGGCCTTCTTTAAGGGTGCCTCGATGCCTGAATGTGTGTTTCTTCACCACCCCCTCCACCCCCCTTGAACGAGGCGACTTTCCTCCTTACTGGAGGAAGATTTTCCTTTTTTAAAACAATCCTTCATTCTCCATCCTCCCACTAACACAAAGCGTGGGTCAGACCGGCAATCCTCGTTTCCGGACCGCAGTCCGGGATTTGTTGTTCATTCCGGAGAGTAGCTGCATCTTCAAAGACAAAGGAAAAATAATGAGATGACCCGGCAGTATAGCGTGAGGGGGCATTTCTTTAAACATCGGTCTGAAGTTGACACGTGCCCTGGCCTTTCACCTTTCGAGACGATTAAACAGTAATCTCGGGTCCAGCAGTCCTACCAAGTGATAGCAGAACTCCTGGAGGGGAGACGTAAACAACACACTGTTTCCTGTGTCCTTATGGAGATGTCTACCAAGGAGAAGCTAAGCCACACGCGTGGGTTTAGCTTCTAGCCCTTGATTTTATTTTATAAGCGTGTTTCTGCAGTGGCCTCCGTAGTGTCCACGGTGTGGATTGGAAACCTCTACAGAAGACCCTCTTTTTCCAGGTCTGTGCCCGGGTGTATTCAAGGGTGAATCAGCTTTTCCTCCCACTGGTAAAGAGTTGAGCGCTGGCCAAATTTGTGTTTGCTGTTAGCCAATTATGCACTTACAGATCCAAGCACCCTGATTGGTTGAGACAAATGCTTGTAAAAGAGAAAGTGAAACAACCCGTTCACCCAGATTTAAACTTCTCTCATATCAGACTTTAGAATAATAATTTAAAGTCTTATAAAGCTCTGAGACTGATTAAAAAGGAACCCTGTAATTGCCTGCTTCTGATTGGCTCGAGTTTGGGCTGAGTCATGCTAGTCCATAGGGAACTGAAATTTTGCAGTAAACTCTCATTGTTGCGGATCTTAAGCAGTATGATGTCTGTGTTTACTTTTTTATTAAACACTGCATTAAAGTTGGATCAAACCAACCCAAAGTTGGAGAAAGTGAGTGAGACATCCCCGTTATGCCTTTGGACAAAGAAAATATCCGAGTTGGGATGTTTAGTGGAATGGCCTCCAGCGGTCGCTGTCATGTGAAGAGGATTAAAATAGGAATACAGATAGTTGACCTGCACGAAGTACTTCGTGTACTTCGAGAGTATAAAATCAAATCAACTCTATTCATATATTTTTTTACATAATAAAGAAGTACAACGCTCATACTTAGAGGCAACTCATTCAAGAGTTTTGGGGATACAACTGCACAGAATATTTGAATGTATTCACTGGGTTATTTAAGAACATTTCCTTACCTGATTATACAGATCATTAGACGATCCAACAAAGACTGGATGTGGCCGGTTTTGTGTGTGTGTGCGTGTTTGCGCTGTGTGTACACATGTGTGCGCATGCATGCATGCGTGAAATGTTTTTTGTGAAGACAGGATTTCAAAACAGGCAATGTGGGGGCCAGCCTAACATGCAGAGGCATCTCATCCCAGAGTTTGGGACCTATAACAACAGGAGTCGCCCTCCGTTCTGCTTAAACATCCATCTTGGGACCCTAGAAGGAACAGGTTAGAGGACCTGAGGGACCTTGATGGGACGTTCTGTTGTAGAAGGTCAGAGGGATAGTTTGGAGCTAAGCCTGTTTAAAACTGAAATAGCGAAACAGTCAAGTCCAAAAACTCATGGTGAAAGTAGAATTACAAAATAAGTTTTCATTTGCAATAGAAAAGGAGTTGAAAGTGATGTGGACGGCGGGGTGACTGACCGTGGAGGAATGATGAGATGCATAATGAATAAGTGGCCAGGAGAGTGCCGAGCAACTATCTGTTCAACTCTCCAAACTCATTTAGATTTGAATATATTTACTCCTCAGGAGATGGCGGTCCCTTTGTGTCTTTCAGGTTTGTCAGCCGAACCGTCACATTACCTATTTATTTAACCTTCATTGAACAAGAGTCCATTAAAGATCCTGTAAAAATGTCCTGTTACATTTTTAGAGAACAATGTTGATCATTGCTGATATATTAATATACTGCGATCACGTAGAAAACGGATTCACAAAGTAATGCTTTGTATCGGCTTCTGACACTCGGATTTCCATCTGATTGGAAGACTTTTTTAAGTTTAAATTGGCAGGTGGATAACAGATTTGAAACGACTAGTGAACGTTCAGCGGACAGCTCTATCATTACCTCTGAATGTGAGCACTCTTGATTAGTTGAGGCATTGAACACGTCCATACTTCCACCCACTCAGATTGTCCCCGTTTTTGTTTCCAAGTTCTATTGGTAAGAAAGAAAGAAAAGAGAGAAAGAAAGAAAAATCTGTACTTGGCATCACATGGCTACTTCTAGTGACGTCAGTTTCTGGAAACCTAGCCAAGGGGCATGGCAATGTAAGGCAGATGCTGTGGCACGCAGTGCTTTGTCTAGACTCTAAAGGTCAGGTTTAAATATGCATTTGGTTTCTTGTGCGAGGCTTGAATGTGCATTAACATCACATCAACTCAGGCAAGCACAAACAGTGCACTAGATACACTGCAAAGTATAAAAAAAACGGCTTATATTATATTTCATCATAATATCCAAATGTTGAGTTGTTTCAAAAGTCTGTTGACATGGATTATGTTAGACAGAAAATGCAGGATGGGTGGCTTCTAGTGGTGTTTTACTCCCTTATGAAACGTTCTGGGTTCAATCCCTGATGTCCACAGGCCTACTGGCAAGCTAAATCAAGCTCAACCAATACCAGCTCCTTGTCACAAATCTGTCTGTCTCTCCTGATACGTCTCTTGAGTTCAGGAAGTAACATGGAAGATGCAAATACTGTCTGAAAATGACTGATGTTTATCATCAGATTTTCTATTTAATATTTGGGAATTCAACTTTGAACTCTGATTAAAGCCAATACAGGGAGGGGGATTATTCTGAATGAAAGCCACTAGTTATATATATATAGAGAGAAAGTATACCAATCAAAGGTGTGTGTGAGGATTTGCACTTGTGGCCGCTCTTCCCCTCTCACTGGGTCACCATGGCCCTTCTCAACGAGGAGCAAATGTCACGAGAAGCCTTGTCCAATTAAAAAAAAAAACCCTCTTCAACATCCCTTCATGATCATCCCTGCCATTGGCTGCCTTTAAAGCTGGACAAATTGCATTTAGTCCTCTCTTGATTTGTTCTCTTTTTCTTTCCTCCTCCAATTGCCTTTGCTTTCCCTCCATCCTCTATCTCCTTCTCTTTCTCTCTCTCTCTCTCTCTCCCTCCTTTCCCCTCCTGCAGCTATCCCTCATCTACCCTCTGTATCTCTCCTTTCTCTCTCTCGCTCACATTCACTCTCTGCCCTCCTTTCGTTGTCTCTCATTATTTCAAATGAATTGAAGAGTGTGCACAGAATATTTGAATATATTAAATGGCTTATTTAAAAACATTTCCTAACCTGATTATCCAGATCATTAGACGATCCAACAGTGACTGGATGTGGCCGGTTGTGTGTGTGTGTGTGTGTGTGTGTGTGTGTGTGTGTGTGTGTGTGTGTGTGTGTGTGTGTGTGTGTGTGTGTGTGTGTGTGTGTGTGTGTGTGTGTGTGTGTGTGAAGGTCAGCTTGCAGATATTAAAGACCTGTGTCATCAGTTTTTTTTCACTTGGGGTTCATTCCATTTTTATCTTTCAATGGTGCTTTGGTGATTAATTTAGCATGCACCCCGAAAAAAACCTGCTAACCAATCATTCGACCACTCAAGCCTGCCTGCCTGCAAACCAATCTATCCAAAAAACACCTACTTACAGGTACTGACCTATCCAAACACCAAACTTAACACACACCCACCTCCATAACTACCAAACAAACTCACCGAAAAACTTAATACGATAAAAGAAAACTGACTGGGAAAACAGTGAACAGAAATAATGAGATTCACGGTTAATCAACAACTTTTTTTATTTTTATTTTTTAACAAACATTCTAACCAGTGTTAATGAAACACCTCGCAAGTGTTTCACGTTAATTTAACACTCACATTCTTCCCAGGGATTCTGTAGACCAAGGGGAAACATGTTTCCACAAAGGAACAGCCCACCCATAACGTTTCACGGTGCAGCGACGCACCAGACATGGCTATCCAACAGGGGACTCTAGATGCTCATTGACACACCTCAATCCTTGCCATCAGTATAAACCTGACCCAGGGGACTGGTGGAATGAGAGGTAAGGAATAATGTCCGACCCTTTCCAGTTTAACTCTGTTGCATCATGCTCAACAGACAGTGATTACTGAACGCATAAAATATCATAACACGTATGTGATGTGGTCAGGATTTTAAATGTGAAATACCTTCAGTTTATACCCATGGTGCTCTTGTTAAAGAAGCATGGGGGAAAAACAGTAGTATCCAACAGTTTATACTGTTTCAAACAGTTTTTTCCATTCAAATACAAATTATTGTGTCTACAAAATTGTGATCTTTTCATTTTGTACTAAAACGACTTAAACTATTTTACTCTTTACTCTTTAATTTGTTGTTATACTTACTCATTCCAAAATCACATGTTGATTACCTGTGAACATATCGCTGCTTAGAAATAAAAAATAAATAGATATATTATCGTATGTTAATTCTAAAATACATGTGTACAAATATCATAAATTAATTAGAAAATCTGTGTTTTTATGGAAATGCCAATTTCTTCAATGCAGTATCTCATTCTAAATGATAAGTTTGATTCTTCAGGACTTTCCCCATCAGAAAGAGATATGGAAATGCAGGAGAAAATGTATGCAGAGGTGATAGAGGCAGATGTTTGTCATATATTTCTGCTTGATTTCTCTCCTGGTGTTCAATCTAGTTTGGAACCGAACTCAGAGGAGCAGAATCGTAAACACCACAAACCCTTCTTCTGGATAAAATCTGTTTATCTCACACCCAACTGTGGATTTTTAATCTAAATTTTGATTACCAATCATTGCGGTATCATGGATAGCATCTCGTCCTTTTCTGGCAGTAAATTGCATTTGAAGTCCTTTGTACTCGCTAATATAATATATCAGTTGTGGAGGTGTGGGTAAGCTTCTCTCGCTGTTATAATACGCCTTTAGAATTGTCTACCCAGTCCCAAACTAATAGGCTTGTTACCTGTCTATTGATAGAAAGAAAAATAGCCAGATACTCAATGCGGAAGGAAAATACTCTGCATTCAAAACGAGAGGCTGAGAATTCCCCCTTAAAAAAACAGGACCTTGAAAAAAACAGGACCTTAAAAAACATCAACCAAATCTGGACAATGGCCAACCTTTATCAGGACATTTTTAAACTTTAGCAGATAAGCAATGAGAAGGAAGAAGTAGAATGCTAGTGAGGTAGAATACCAAACAAATGCCCTAATCTGTTTTGAGTGACACTTGATAAAAAAATGTCTCATAATACAAATGTATGCACAAGTGTGACGCAACACACGTAGTGTGTATTTTGGGACCATTCTGTATCATCCGTTTGTTTGGTTGGCAACTGTGTGTATGTAGTGCACGTTTGCGCCTCTGTGTGCGATCCTGGAGCTCATTCCCAGTGATCAAAGTGGGTCCGTTGCGGCGGAAATAACCGAAGACGGTTGTATTCGCTTATTTGAACCCTGCCAGTTAACCCAGATACATCCCCAAACGAAAAGAACAGCCATAATTACTCCTGACTTCTGTTGACTTGCTAATGTTTTATGGGTCAGGTGCATTTGGAAGTTCAAAAGAGCACACACACACACACACACACACACACACACACACACACACACACACACACACACACACACACACACACACACACACACACACACACACACACACACACACACATACACACACACACAATAACACACACACACACACACACAAGGGAGGCAAATTCATTAGCCTCTCAGTAGCGCAGCTCGAGTAATGTCAACAAGGTTCAACTCAAAACCTCTAAGCCAAACGAAAGACCTCTGACTGGGTGAAGTGTGCTCTACAAATGAGCTGCATGATTATTATGTGTATTATCATTGGTAAGCTAGCATTACTAAGTCAGATAAATGCTGTGGAAAGCTCCTATTGAAGGACTTGGTCGTTGGTCATTGTGGTTCAATCCCATCTTAAAGGTCCTCTGTGTTCAACACATCCAAAGATCAATAAAAATAAGAAAATGCTTAGTCTTTAGGTAAACCATTTATATCATACATGAATAAAGCTATTGGTCGGAAGCCACAGTTTTGGCTCTGAAAACCCAAACCCAAACCAGTAAAGGAGAGAGAAAGTAATTTTGATTGTTATCTTATCTTATATTGAACACTAAACAAGGCATATTCTGCGACCCACGTCCGTCCACAATTTTCAGTTCAGGGGATTTAACATTAAATAATGGACGGGTTAATGATGGGGTCAGCGAGAAGAGGCCTTTACCTCTTCTGCGTCGTTGGGAATTAGACTTTCCTTTTTAGACATTACATCATGCTGAAAAATAAATAAATAAAACGCACAGCTATCGTCAGCTGTTATGTGTTTCCGCCTCTAGTACTTAAGCACAGAGGTTCCCACGGGACTCTGTGGAGCCACCGTTTCCTTATTAAAACTCTCAAACGCCCCAGCGCAGCCCGCAAGTCATCATCTGTGTCATTCGCTCCAAACCCTCCACACTCGAGGCCAGGGTGTAGACAATTCCTCGTACGAGCCACATTTGCGTTGAGGCAGTAAGAGCTGCCATTTTGGGGAGCTTGCCGTCCAACCCAAAATGAAGCTCGGCTCGACGCCAACGCAGCTTTCAAGGTGTTTTTATGTAGCTCCAATCAGGAATTCAATACACTTTTGAGGTGGCAGACATTATGTTGATTGAGTAGTGCTAAGTAACCTTTAGCACAAAAGATAACACTGAAGACTCAACCCAGTCAAACATATGACATTTGTAAGTGGAGTTTGCGGGGAGTAGCAGCACCCACAGCACGTTGTTGTGGAAGTTGTCATTTTTCTGATAATGAAAGATAATAGGCAAAGGTAATAGCCCAAGAACACTTTGACATGGTGCCAATTTGTAGTTGTGGCACCCCCAGTTAAAAGGATGTCTAACACTGCAAAAGGATCGATGATTTCCAAAGTGATTGTAGTTTTGTGTTTCCGACTAGTGGCTGAACTAACAGCGATGGTATCCAACCTTCTCCCTCCCATTATGTCGTCCTTCTCTGCTGATAGTGTGGCAATATAGGGCCTTTGTTTGCTCCCTGCTCATTCAGCCAGAACATGGGACCTTATAGCCGGGACCTTAGACTAAAGGCCACACAGAACATGAGAACTGTACTCAACTGCCAAGACCCAGGACTCAGCACCGGTGTCTCTAAGGGAAAAACCAAGACCCAGGGAAAGCAGGAGAGGCTTTCCCTGTTTGAAGACAGAACAAGTCTTTTAAGTGTTGGTGTGTGTGTGTGTGTGTGCGTGCTTAATGAGGCGCTACACTGGGCCAGTTCCTTAATAACATCCATATGGTTGTCATCAGCAAACAGACCTGCCCACTTTCATTTGGATCTTGATAGGATCTTCAAGGGGAGGCGATTAGCATGGCCATTCGGTGCACTTCATCTGAGTTGATGGACCCTGGTAGCTGATGACTGAAGAGAAGGATGGAGTGATTTTGTAAACTGAATACCACTGATCCGCATTTCTGATTACTTTTTGTAGTGTCCATTTTCAACCTCCTATGGACGTCGTCAAAAAAGCCTGAAGAATTAATCAACACGTCGCTGATCAACAACATGAAACCGACATAACCAATCATCATTTAACTCTTAATAACTTCTGATGTTCTGTCATTTGCCTTGCTCAACTGATAGAACTCTACTATCCTAAG
The DNA here is from genome assembly GCF_902167405.1 of Gadus morhua. Lineage (NCBI taxonomy): Eukaryota > Metazoa > Chordata > Actinopteri > Gadiformes > Gadidae > Gadus > Gadus morhua. The sequence continues at coordinate 9,048,006 of NC_044059.1, forward strand.
CATATTGGAAACGGGTGTTAACGATAAACATGGTGGGTTGGACCTGAGGCAGTGAGTAATATATATAGTAGCAATATAAGCAGCTATTTTATATTATCAAAAGACGCAGACAGTGGCAGCTTTGCACAGAGACCTTGGTGCAAAACACTGTGCATATATTCCTACATAAAATATCAACCCCCAACCCCAGCCTTGAACACCGTCTGCTAGGTGGAGGCAGGCACAACCACCGCTGAACCATGAAGCGGCTGGACGCTGCTAGTTGGATTCCCTAATGTCCAGGGCCTACCAGTTGATCAACAGACACCTGCTCCTTATCGACACGTTTCTGAATTCACTGCGGGTCGTTTCGGATTAGATTGTCTGCTTAATGCAGGCAGTGGTCGTAAATAGTACAGGTTGGGTGGGGGGGGGGCGTGTGTTTATTTCACCATTACCGCCTCCATCCGCCTCTATAGGCGGCTCAAAATGAGTCTGTCGATACCCCCACCCCATCCCTCCACCCCATCCAGCCATTAGCGTCCGGGAAGCACAGTCATTGTCGTCCCTAATATGAAGGCCCGGCCGTACGATCATTACCATAGCAATCATTTTGGTGGAAGGAATGAGGGCAGGCGCAAACAAAGACACACATTTCTTTTTAACGGCGGGAGGGTGGGGGCTTCTGCGTCTCCGGTGAGTAACGTTTCAGTCATAACCTCTGTCACCTTTGGGCTGTGTGTTTCGGGGCTTGCACCTGCACAGGTGATCTGTGGTGCCTTGTAGGATAGCGCTTGTTTCTATTTTCGGCTGGGATACATTGACTTAACAAGCCATTTTCTAACTTTTGTTTTTTTGTTGCTGTGTTTTTGCACAAATCTTTGTGATTGATGATTCTGCATAGGGGGGGAATGAGCAGATGCTGCCGTTTTTTCCGTTAAAGCAGAAGCTAAACAATATTTAAATGTGAAAATTGCAGCCTGTCACTTTAAATTCCCCCCCCTTCCTTTTTCACTCTGTATACTACAACACTAACACTGCACTCTCTGTCAATAATCCACTCAAAATCCACTCGTTGTAATGCGAAAAAAATGCTTTTACAGGCCAATAATACAATAAAGCTGCATTGCTTGAAATAAAGAAAATCAAATCAGGGCGAAAAGCTGAGTGAAATAAAAACTGAAAGTATACTTCAGATCGGGTTATGCTATCGGGAAGAAAACTCATAAAATGTCACATTATGCACTGCAGAACATGCAGTGCATATTCATGATCTTCACATGCTGCATTTTTGTGATATATATTTTCATGAGCTTTGACTCTACTGCCTGGGCTTCGCTCTGAGTAAGGCTTCCTGGCTAGGGAAGGATTTTATTGCTCACGTTATTTGCTTGGTTGGGCATTTTGGAGAGAGGGTCTATGTTAAACTTGGACGTCACACGTCAAAATAATCTATTTGTTATGCTATCAAAACTTTGAATTGATGAAATATCAATTTCTAAGAATATTTCCGACCGATAACTTGACTTTGTACTTTGTCTTGAAAATCATCGGCACCTGATGAAGTCCACCATTTGCATTTTAGTTTGCTATAATCAACTGTATTATCTTATACCTTACATTTTATTAAAAAAGGATTTTGGGGGGAAAAAAACACTTCCTTCAACAAACCAAAAAACCTAAAACATGTATTATTGTATATATATTATAATAATCTATAGTCTATTATTCCATTTTTGTCAATATTGTATTCCAGCCAAAAATACAGGAAGGCTGAAGGCTTGCTATAGCAAACATGTTGTGCTTTAAACAGCTGAGCCCTGATTAGTCTAGGGGGAAGAAAGAGGGGGAAGAGAAGAGGAGCGAAAAGAGGAGAAGAATCTTTTAAACAGTCAACAAATCAGCCATCCGTTGGGTCTGTCCATTGATCGAGGTCATAATGAGTTTGGTGTTTAGGGTAGAGATTGCTGCTCAGTGGAGCGAATGAGTGTGCACACAAGCACCCACGTTCACACACGCACACACATGTTCACACACACACACACACACGCACACACGCGCACCAACATTCACACATACACACTCACAAACACAAACAGAACACTGTCAATGCATACACAACTAAAGGAAAACATAGCAATGCTAGCACTGTACATGTTGGAGTAAAAGAAAAACACACACACATATTCACACATACACACACACACATACATTCACGTACACACACACAGACACACTCCTCTCTCACTCTTCTCTCCGTCTCTCTTTCTCCCTCCCCCTATATCTCTCTTTCTCGCTGCCTCTCACGCACACCACCCACAGACATTCTCATCACACTGACCCCACACACACACACACACACACGCGCACGCACGCACGCACGCACGCACACACACACACACACACACACACACACACACACACACACACACACACACACACACACACACACACACACACACACACACAGAGTGACAACTTCACTTGCCGTTTCCCTCGGCTGAGTTGCCTGGGCGCCCAGGGCGGGTAATTAATAAGGAACAAGGATATTGATTTCTCATTGTGAACAATCGCAGTGCAGTCGGAGATGTCTGCTGCACTTAAACGCACGGTGGATATCTCTGTCTCATGCCCCGCCGAGCAGGTGTGGGCCAAGCATGGATAAATGCACGACCAAAGGGGTTCGCACCGCTTAAAAATTGAGATGTATTTTACCGGGATTACGGGGAAGGATATAAGTCGAGTGGGCGTTGGGTCCAAGCTGAAAGGTTGTGTGTTTGAATCCTAATGTCCGCGCCGAGTGACAATTATGTGAAATGAAGTCTGTGTTGCTTTGATTGAAAGTGTCTGCTAAACTAACGATGATTAATTGTATAAAAGAAAATACATGCACTTAATTTTTAAAATAGGTCATTTAAAAATGCATTGTTTGTTGTATTGTGTTATATAAGGTATTATATTCGGATATGCCAGACCACAGCTGTTTATAAGATGCAATTACTCTTATTGCGTGTATTACCCTATTATTATTAGCATAGCCGATGGAGCTAACTCATTATGACGTCAACATCCGGGATGGCGAATTAGCGCTTACAATAAAAGCGCTGCCAGTCCATGGAGAATTATTGAGAGGAATCGTCTACGCTTGCCCTTGGAGCTTTGCCAGCAAGATCAAAACATTTTCTAAAGCTGTGTCTCCTTAGAGTGGAGGTTCAAGCTGGACCGCACGCAGGGGCGGACTGGCCATCGGGAGGTTCGGGAGAGTTCCCGAATGGCCGAACGATTTCAGGCCGAGCCGGCCGGCCGTAATTCTTTTAGATTTTTTTTTTTATTATTATTATTAATTTTTATTATATATTTATATATATTTTTTGTTGTAAAAGATGTAAAAAAAAATGAAAACGTTAAGTAAGCAGTGATTTGGTGTGGCCTGCTGCCGGATATTTGCTTACATCGCGAAACGGAGCTCTTGCCTGACGGTGAAACGGGGCCAATGTATTGCTGTCAATTTAGAGGGGGGAGCACCCCCACAGTGAATGGGGGCAAAGAGAGCGGCCAAAGCGAGCGACCGAACGGCCCCTCCCAACTTGGACTGCTCCGTGGTCTGTCATTTCTGATTGGCTCAGCCTGACACACGGCCGGGTCACTTACTTCTCGTTGATCTCACTGAAGTTACACAGAAATACGAAAATGTCAAAAAGGAAAAAAGGTGGTGGAGAGGAAAAAGAATTGGGTGGCGCTCAGAAGTTGAGATTGAAAAGGAAAAAAAAATTTGAGCAAGACGCAGCCAAATGTGCTAAATTAACCGACCTTTTCCGTGGAGAAGCCAAGGTTGACGGCGACGCCCCTGTCAGCGAGACCAATGGTGAAGCGGGAACAGGACACAGCGGCATAGCTATGACAGGTGCAAAATATTTCCCAGTGATCTTCACAATATTCTAAACACATGCGCATCCCAACATTGAGATGCAGTTGCAATGCACATATCCATGGATAAGGACTAGTTTTTATTATTTTACACCGTGGCAAAATTCTACGCACGCTATTCCCGCGGTCTCATAAAAGGCCTCTCCATCCCAAAGTCCCGGGCCAAATTTTTGTCCCAGTCCATCCCTGACCGCACGGGTGAAGAGTTTCCTTTTGTCAGACTCGAATACAGCTGTGAACTGGAAAGAAAAAAATACCATTATTATTATTATATCACAACCAGGAGAAAAAGGGGTTAAAAGGAGAGGGCTATTTTTACACCGCACAGGTGTGACGCAGATCGCATTGTTGCTATCTGAGACCTCCTTCTTCCCTGCTGAGCTCGAAACAGTTGACAATAAAAAGTTATTCCCCTCCTCTCTTCCTGTCCCTGTAACCAGGCTGGCAGCGTCACAGACTCCCAAACATAAATCATGGAACCTAAAGTGTTTTGCAGGTTTTAGGGTGAGCGACCGTGCGCTACGGCAAAACAAAAAGCCACGTCAGCAGATTGCTAAGTTCCCGGCACGGCGCTCTTCCATCTTGATTAAGAGGTGTCCACTTCCTGCTAAAAACAGACATCCTGTTTGCGTCGGCGTCTGCTTCGGGGTGTCCCCCCGGGAGAGACGGCTGTCTTTAGGAGAGGGCGTCGATGACGCTACGTACGGACGAACGTGATTCAGCATATCACGAACCAGAAAGGTTGACCAAAAAGGCAAACTCAACTATAATCTCTCTCTCTCTCTCTCTCTCTCTCTCTCTCTCTCTCTCTCTCTCTCTCTCTCTCTCTCTTTCTCTCTTTCTCTATGTATATGTATATATATGTATGTGTATACACTATAGCCCTGTTATTTATATTTATCGATTCACTCTGCTCTTTTTTGTCCCGACACCCTTGCCAAGTATTTGAACAGTCTATTTAGTAAGTCGACAGGGCAGGCCGTGTCTCAAAAAGGGCCTCTTTCCAACCGTCTTTGTTTGAAATTCTCCACTGTCAATATAGTTTTCATTATTATTTTGAATAACATCGGGGGATGTGGTAAGGAAGAGAAAAGTTCAAATCCATCGTGAGACAAGAGCAGGCGACGGCGGGCGTAATATGCAAAACGTGCGGTTGGTTCTTTGAGTTCCTCTCGAGCGAATAACGCTGACGACGTAGCGGTAACTCCCGACGCTTCAGACAGCCCTTAAAGATTCAAACGGGCACACTGGAAGGTTGCATACCAAGAGAGAAGAATGCACAACAAGGTCCCTTTCTTTTGTACCTAGAGGAACCACCAAAGCTGGAGGAACGATTGAAGCTCCTTCATACCTTTGAGGAGAGGGTTATTCTAGCTGTTGTCGTCAGTCGCTTGTTTTTGTCTGCGGTGTGAATCTGTAAATATTTTAGGTGTTCCTCAGTCAATGTTAATTTAGGTTTAGAAATGCCTTTATCGAAACCAGCCATTTCTATGCGATTATTTTTTGTTTTTGTATGCTTTATTCATGAAGTTAGGCCCAATCCGGATTCCTTGCTCTACAAAAATCTCCACCGTACCCCTACCCCTTACCCCTACCCCTTGACCCTACCCCTCAACCCTAGCCCTATGAAATGGGACGAAAACCCTTCAAGACCCAGTTGCAGTACGTCATTAGTAGTCGTTGACGGCGTTATGATCTTTATTCATTTTTTTCTTTTGAGAAAATATCTGTCTTTGGAATTTTACTGTATAGTTTGAATGTCTTAGGAATTCAACCTTACCCACATGGAAAAGCACGGAATAATTAGATACACAATCAGTTAGAAACTGCTGAAACTTTATTTTGGACCTAACAGTATACAAGATCAATATAATATATAAAACCAAACATAGAACTTGACTTACAATGCCATCCATGTAAAACATAAATATCATACAAACAAGAACCAGTGATATAATGGAACTAATATTGCACGTTACAAAAAGGCATCAACCATCACATTTTATCAATAACTTGGTTGTTTTTAAACCATCAGTGGATGTTTAATCTTTCTATCTCCCTGGGGGTTTGGGGGTTTAGGGCTACCAATGCAGAAGAGTAGCTTGAGGTGGTGGAGGGATGGGCTCTGTGGTGGCAGCGGCCTCAATGATCTCCTGAAAGAAAAAATAACAAATAAATAAGAAGGAATTATATACAGGGAGAACTGAGTTATATGGCCACATACTATGTACAATATATAATAACTGATAGATAGATATTTCTACCAAAATAAATGAAAAAATACACTGGTTTATAAAAGGAAACGACATCACATTGATCCACCATTCTCCAGGCTAATAAGTATTTTTAAAACTAATTATTGCATTACTTTGCAGGGGATTAATAAAGCTTATCTTCAACCTGGAGCCCCTTGAACATGGAACATATGGATATCATTGTCCCATTTTGGATATCATTGTCCCATCATTGTCACAAAATGGGACATGGGCCCGGCAGCTCCCCGATCGCGGGCAGCCCGCGGTCGTACTGCCCGACCGCGGGCAGTACGACCGCTGCGAGAGTCCGGGAGCTCTGCTCCGGGAGTTCTGGTGGTTGTGCTTGTTATAAAGAAAATGCCTATCTAACATTCGAACGGCATAATGATAATGTGATGCTCATCATCATTTATTTAACGATTGGTAACATAGGAAACACTTACATTTGTGGTTTTCGATCCTGTCGCATCTTTTCGCCCGCCATCTTTCCTAGGATTTTCTTGATTTTCCATTTTCTCGCAAGGTATTGTGGGAGCAAGTCACAACTGGAGCGTTCTCAGTTTCTTTGAGCGTGCCCATCGAAAATCTCAATTTTGAGGGGTTGTTAGCCCTCCCCCTTTCCCCTTACCCTACCTTAAAATGGCTTTCAGGACACGGCTCCACGGCGCGTGAACGCGCAACAGCGAGGGGTAGGGCTGAGATTTTGTTTGGAGCAAAGAAACGGGATTCACCCTTAGTCATGAAGTTATGGGAGAGAGAGAGAGACTACGGGCAGGAATAATTTTCTATCCCCATACATACTGCAATACATACCATCATACTCGCCACGATACATAGGCCTACACACGTTTTGCAAACCGTGTCCAATGTTGGGACTGTTTTGGCCGACCCACAGCCGTCCACTCACAACGAGAGGGAAAAGACCACCGCGGAGGGGTCCCTGCCAACGGACGCTAGCAAGGTCGCACGTGCGTATTAAGTTAGCCTGGCTGCTGACCAACCCACGACCCAAAATTCTGTTCAGCCAAGCATTTGTGTGTGTGTGCTTGTATGCGTGTGTGTTTGTGCATGTGTGTGTGTGTGTGTATATGTGTGTGAGTGTGCGTGTGTCTGTGTGTTTATGTGTGTGTGTGTGTGTCTGTGTGTGTTGCAGTCAAGCGGGCAGTTGTATCGATGCCTGGCTCGCTTAACGTCAGGTTCAGTAGTCATAGATGCGTTTTGACTTCTATGTGCTGTGTGCTAAAGTGATGTTAACCATCCAAATCCTACCAAAGGAAAAGGTACGGTGTGGCTGCTGCTTTCGGTAAGGGATACACATGAAGGCTGAGCGGAAGCGACAGGGGAGGAAGAAAACATTGACTCAAAACTGCGCAGCTAGTGTCTTTCATGTGTGTTGACGTGTTTTGTTGAGGAGGATTCTGACGACGTATAGCGGAGTTGACTTGATATCAGCACACATGTGGTGGTTGCAAATTGGCTTCAGATAAAAGTGTCTCTTCAATTCTGTTGGTTCATCCAATGGAATTTGTCTCACAATCATTGATATTAGCAGTCGCTGTTGTCCCCATGCACCACACATTGAATGTGCACGTCTTTGAGTTGCAAATCAGCAGTTGCGCATCGTGTTATAATGCGTACTTGGTAAGCTGTGTGAATCACGCTTTTGGCATCAAACTCTCCATCCTATGTCGGTAACAGCAGGGGTTCCAGCCCAATTCCACATCCTGGAGCCCTGATGAGCGGTTTGGGAAAGAGACAGTGATTTCTCCAATAACGTTTCTTGTTTTCCTGTCATGAAAAGCAGAACCGATACTCTGGCGTGGTTGTTATCAGTAATTATGGCTGGGATGTGATTCTACTGCCCTACAAGTGCACCATCGAAGCAATTAACGTTTCATACTCCAATGTGATCACATTTGTCATATTAGCCCCCCTGTGTTTCATGTAATGGTACTGTATATAATTACACATTAATTAAGATTGACAATAATTTGAGTTCCAGTAGTGATCTACTTGAATGAGTTCTAGTTCCGGGTTGTAATTGTTAACAATAAAGGGCAGTTGAAGCGGTTTATTCCATTCATTCTTGAATAAGCATGTCCATGGAAGATGAGCATGTCCTTGTTGTTAAGGGGGGGGGGGGGGGGGGGGGGGGGGGGGGTCAGCTATCAGGCTGTGTTCGGCGGTTTTATAGTTCCAACAAGCAAACCTTGAAATCTCTTTGTCTGTTATTCCGAGCCATACTCGAAATAGACAAACTAAAAGTGTATTCCTTTAATCATTCCAGATTCATGGAAAGGGCAGTGGCTAGGGTGTTCCACTCAGAACCCAGGATAAACAGTATGATATTTTTTTATCTGGTTTACCTTGGAAATAATATCACAGACATGGTTGGCAGTTAGTGAGCCTCATTGTTTAGCCTTGGCCATCTACTCATGGATGGCAATGTGTATTCATTATGCATTTGTGTTCCATTATGGATTTCAGTCATTTCACATTTTACTCTGGAAAAGTTCACTCGTGACTGAGCTTCTTCTCGGTGAGTCAAATCTGATCTAAATTGTTAATCTGGCCGCAAGGACGACTGTATTTCTGATTTGGCCAGAACGGAGAGGCAAAAAGCAGCTCTTGCATATCTATCAAGTGTTGGAGGTTCAAAATGGTGCTTTCATCATATACGGTCTTACATCACTAAGTCTGTCCGCTAGCCGTTAGAGTAGGGGTGCATTTTATGTTTTTGTGTGTGTGTGCACGCGCGTGCAGTCTTGGATACTGTATTGTACTTTAACAGTGATTGTGTTTAGTTACTAAACACAGCATGAGACAGATAATGCTTATCATACCAAAAATCGGGGTAATTTCATTGAGGAGGAATACAATTCCATGCGTGTGGCTATTTTTGTATGCATACAGTATATCACCATAATTGCAACTGTAATTGTGGTACTTAGGAGTTATTCAAATTGGCATGTCTATGCGTGTGTACCCCTTGTTTGTAGCCCAAATTCCCAGTCTCTTTGGTGGAGTCTTTTTATTTTCAGGGAAGAAAAGATATGGAGGTTTTCCATAGAGCTTTCGGGATTCGGAAGCTAAGACTAAATACACACACGCATAAACACACACACACTCACACACACAACACTGTATAACCTGATGCCGCATACACCAGTTGTCACACACACACACACACACAAACACACACACACACACACACACACACACACACACACACACACACACACACACACACACACACACACACACACACACACACACACACACAATAAGTTATTTTATTGGACCAAGTGCTATTTATGAAATGCAGTCTCAGTAATGACTTCCCGTGTTACCATAGTTACAATTCACATATTGAAGTAAATATATATATATATATATGTACACTTTTACGTAATGTTCTACACCTTTAAGAATGTATTTCAGGTACATTAATCAATCATAAATATACATGATTACTAGACCACTAGTTTACTTTTAATAAATTGTTTGTTAATTGTCAGTTCTTGCTTATTACTGCAATAACTAATTTGAATGAATGGTTCATTATTGTTAGCAACTGCTAATAATGTACATTAGCCTAATGTCAGTAACCAAACCTAACCAAATGTACATGTACCTAGTTTAACTAGTACTTGTCTCTGAGTCCCAATCTCTGAATAGGGTATGGGGATGTATGGGAATCTATAACCTGTACTCTTCGAGCTGCAGGGCTCTCTTGTAATAAACTTGTCTTACTTGTCCTGCTTTATCAATCTCTCTTCCGCCCCACCTCCACCACCCACATTCTCCTGCTCTGTTCCGGCTCTGTCTTGCTCTTCGATCCCTTTTTTGACAGCCTACAACTTTGTGATCTCTTCATCATTCACCCTGAGTCCCCTCTCTCTCTGAGGCAGTCAAACACTCATCCACATTATGTGATGTGTGTGTGTGAGTATTATGTGCATGATACTGTGCTAGTTGGCCTTATCTCTCTACAAATACACATAGTGTTCTTAATCTATCTCCCTTACACTATCACATGTCAGTGCCTGTGTGTTTTGTGTGTGTGTGTGTGTGCGTGTGTCCATGTCAGTTTGTTTGTTTGTGTGCGTGCTTATCTGCGTGTGTGTGTGTGTGTGTGTCTTTGTGTGTCTGCATGTGTGTCCATGTGCACGTGTGTGTGTGTGTGTGTGTGTGTGTGTGTGTGTGTATGTGTGTGCGCGCAGCTGGGTCTGTGTCTGTGTGTCTGTCCATGGTTGTGCGCATGTGTATGTGTTTCTGCGTGTCTGTGTATCCGTGTGCGCATGTTTGTGTGTGCATCCGTGTCTCTGTGTATGTGTGTCCGTGTGTGTGTGTGTGTGTGTGTGTGTGTGTACATCTTGATGAAGTCAAACAGGGTAAACACAAGGGAACAAGGGCTGATGAGTTAAGTGCAGCGTTATTGTTTGCGAGGCAGTGGAACGGAACGGCAGAGTCTGAGGCCACTCTGCTGTGCGGTCGTATTCACCAGTCACCGTGCTGGGGGCGGGGGGGGAACAGCCGGATACAGTGTCAATGTAAACCCTGCGTGGGCTCAGGGCTGTCACGTCTAGATAGCTCCGTAACAAGGACGCCCGGAAAGGGGTTTCATTTAAAAGAATGGTGCTGGGTATTTCGGAGGAGAGGGGGGAGGGGGAGGGGGAGGGGGAGGGGCCGGGCTCCATTGGGTTTACAAAATGGCTGGTTGGAAGAATCTGCCCCCCCCCCCCCCCCCCCCCCCCCCCTTCTCTTGCCGCACACACTTGAAATGTCGGAGGCTTGATAAAGTACTGAGTACTTGTTTTTCTCCTGATTAGGAGGGAGGCGAGAAGGGTAGGCCGGCCATGTGAGAGAAGGTCGGCCTGTAATTGTTGTGGTTTCAGGACATGTCGGAGTTGGATCTCTGCAGTCGCCGAGGGGTATTAGGGTACCATCGCATTTTATTTATTTATTTTTACCTTTATTAAGAGTCAAACAAATGCAAAGCAAAAACAACAATACAGACAATATACAATGCAAATACACCAAATATACAATAACTGATACAGAGAAAAACAAAAGAAAACATTTACAAAGAGACTGGAAATAAGTTATATAGCTTAATTAAAACAGTTACATGTAGAGTTTGGCAGATTTAAGATAATATTTCCTAATTGGTTGAAGGATATGATGGAATTGATTTTAATTTGTTGCTGTAAATTGTTCCAGGAGTCAGGGGCACTAATGCAAAAAGCTGTCTTTCCAAGCTCATTGCATTAAATGTTGTTTGTTTGTGGGTTTGGGATCGTCCCCAAAGAGTTGGGGAAAGACCTGCCCCAAAGGCTCTGCAACCGGTCAGGATAACTGTTGTTTTCCTGATCGGTTGATTGATCAATTTAACAATCAATGGCCCAACATTTCATCGATTGCTCGATTGCTCGACCAATCGATGAAATGTGGCTCTGGGATTCCCTTTCAGAAATAAATGTGGTCGCGGGTTATATTGACGTGTTCTCGTGTTGCGTTATGGAAGGGGGTCCCATTTTTATATACAGCCACACAAAATATTGAACGGTGTACGTTACGAAATGACAGCCGACACGAGAACCGATATTAGAGATATTAGAGCCGGTTTAACGCTGAAGAGTTGACATATAATGCTGATATTTGCTGTGTTGTTTTACCTGTTTAGTGTGGCTGTTATGATGATCTGATGATCTGAATGGCTGTGTTGCGTTGCTGAGTGTGAAAAGGCATTGAATAGCACAACAGGCTTTTAACAAATTAAAGGGCCAATTGTTTAGACCGTGGTGTTCACTCGTCGATGAATAATGTATAAAACAAAGCGATGATAGACTGTAATGGTAACGATAGCAATCCCTGTGCCCAGCCCTTACGCGTCATCGGTTGCTATTGGAAACTACCTTGCAGGGTGGGGTTGGTGGAGATTGTTGCATTGCCTTGGTGCGGCAACATGTCGAATCATAGCACACACACACACACACACACACACACACACACACACACACACACACACACACACACACACACACACACACACACACACACACAACCACACACCTTCCAGCTCTGAAGATGACCATAAGATGTAACACCATTGCCACCGTCTAATCCGACCATAAACCTTGGGTATTTCCCCAGGGAACCTAGACCCTCGTAAAAACCAAAAAACGACTAACTTCGACCAACCCTCTTTTTACTCCCAACCAACAGAAGCAAACACGCGTAAGAAACACACGTGTGTTTCTCACTTGTTACGCTGCCTCTGCCAGAAGGTCATGGGTTCCATCCCCTTCAGTGGGAGTCTTTCTGCGTGGGCTTAACATGTTCTTCCCGTGTCAAGGTGGGTTTTCCTCCTGCCGGCTCTGGTTTCCTCCCACATCAGGGCGATCAATACTCCAGCTGCCTGTGCCCTTGACCAAGGCATCATATATAGACCCAGGGTCTAATCCCCCGGGGTGATTGGCTGCGGCCGGCCCACTGTGTCCTAGAGAGATGGGGTTCAGAGCAGAGGACAAACCCCCCCCCCCCCAAGGGGAATGGTATGGTCTATCTATCACACACTCGGTGCATGAACACACAAATACAGCTCCAACCCCATCGCTGTGGATCTCTGAGGCCATCCTTCTAACGGAGAACAGCTGCGGGGTTGCTGGTTGAACTGCATGGTGCCGGCCTTGCCTTGGTAACCGCTGTCTCCTGTTCCTCGATCTCCTCGCTCTTCTTCATCCGCTCCCTCCTCTCCCCCCTCCTTATCCCCCCCCCCCCCCCCCCCCTACTTTTCCTCATGAACTTCCTCGCCTTCCGTCGCCACCTCCTCCACCCTCTCCCCCTCTTTCTTCCGGCTCCTACTCCTCCTCGTCTTCCTATATCGTCCTTCTATTCTTCCTCCTCGTCCCTTTCCACCCACTCCACCTCCTCCTCTTCCTCCTTCACGTCCTCCTCCTCCTCTTACTCATCATCCAACTCCTAATCTTCCTCTTCCAACTCCTCATCCTCCTTCTCCTCCACCTTCTCCTCTTCCTCCTTCACGTCCTCCTCCTCCTCTTACTCATCATCCAACTCCTAATCTTCCTCTTCCAACTCCTCCTCCTCATCCTCCCTCTCCTCCTCCTCCTCGTCTTCCTCCTCCTACTCCTCCTCCTTATCTCCTCGTCTTCCTACATCTTCTGTCTTTTCTTCCTCCCACCCAGTCCACCCTCCTCCTCCTCCCCCTGCCGCCCTCAGGGCTGATGGATGGACTCCTCATCAGCCCTGGCCTGACTCAGACGTCTGTTTGGCCGACACTCTGTCCCACATTGCCTTTCTGTTGAGTCAAGATGCTGGTTACTCCCCAGACCTGGAGGCTCATTTACCGACCAGCCCCCCCCCCCCCCCCCCCCCCCCCCCCCCCCCCCCCCCAAGCCTCCGGGCCGCCCGCCTCTGGCCCCCATGGCCACTGCCCGGCCCCAGCAGAGGCCCTGTGAGTTGATTGCACTGTCCTCCGTGCTGGACAGAACACACCCACCGGTCCCTAGGGTGACGTGTGTGTGTGTGTGTGTGTGTGTGTGTGTGTGTGTGTGTGTGTGTGTGTGTGTGTGTGTGTGTGTGTGTGTGTGTGTGTGTGTGTGACTCAGTCTCTCTCTCTCTCTCTCTCTCTCTCTCTCTCTCTCTCTCTCTCTCTCTCTCTCTCTCTCTCTCCGGTCCTGCTGCAGGTGGGTATGAGGGGGAGATGGATGGGTGTAATCTTCCTCTGGCCATGGAACATGGGCCACAGCAGGTCGGAGGGTGAGGGATTAAAGGGAGGGAGAGGGGGGTGAGGGAGAGGGGACGAGTCATTGGAATCTTCTGGAGTGGAGAGGAAGGGAGGAGAGAGTGGTCTAGCTGAGGAGACGAGAGGAGGGAGGAGAGGAGAGGAGGGGGAAGGAGAAGAGATAAGGGGTGAGGAGAAGAGACGAGGGGGGAGGAGAGAGGGGAGGAGGTGCCGGGAGGGGGGGGGAGAGAGGTGAGCAGAAGCAAAGAGATGGGAATAAAATGAAGAAAGAGGAAAGGAGAAAAGAGGAAATGAGAATAGGGGGAAGGAGAGGAGAGGGACAGAAATGGAGGAGAGAGAATGAGACGAGAGGTAGAGAAAAGGGGGAACACCAAGAACCGACACAGGAGAAAGAATAGAGGGGAAACAAAGGATATAAAACAATACATTCTGTGATTACAAATATGAGTGCACAGCGTGCACACGTGTGTGTACGTGCTGGTATGCATGGGTGTGTGTGCATGTGCGCAAGTGACTGTACGGGTGTATGCGCGTGCACATCCTCGTATGTGTGTGTGGAGAGGCTGCATGGCCCTTATCCACAGGTCGGCGGAAATAAATAGTGACGGTAGTTCCTGACTGACCGGCTGACAGAATGACTCACTGATTGACAGATTAGAGGAGTGGAGACAGGGTGGGAGGGGGGAGGGAGGGAGGGAGGGAGGAGGGAGGAGGGAGGGAGGGAGATGAGTGAATCGAGCAGGGCAGATGGATAGACAGATTGAGAGAGTGATAGCTTTAGCATGACAAACTGTCTCGCTCTGTTCATCGTTCCTGTTCTGCTATCCTTCCTGTCTGGTTTTTCTGCGCTTGTTATTCTCGATCAATCCCTCGCTCTAAGTGCCGCCGCGCAGCAGGCATTTTTCCGTCCCTTTTGGTTCGTTTAAAGCTGCGTTTGCGTTGCGTTGTCGCGTATTAAAAGGGCAAATTTATTTATTTTTCGGTTCGGAACATTTCAGCGCTGTAGTTCTCGGTTTCGTTGGAGGGTAACTGACCGCAGCTCAGAGCGATATTTATAAGTATCCTCTCCTGTTCATTTGACTCAACCGAAAGGCTGTTGCCCTGGCATCGGACCAACAGATGTTTCCTTTTTTCTGGAGAGCTCTTTATATTGCCGATCACTGATTCTTCTAAGCTTGGGAGGCAGTTTTTCACAGCCAAATGTCAGGCAACTCTCAACAAAACTTCTGTCTGCAGGGGTGTACACTAGTCAACGCCTTGGCAGTACCAAGGCAGAGTGAATGCAGTTGTTCTCCATTAGTACTTACACTAATGGCAATCTGTTTAATACATCTCAGGAGGTAGAGCGGGTTGACAGGTGACCGGAGGGTTGCTAGTTCAAATCCCGGCCTCCCCCTAGCTATAGTGTCGAGGTGTCCCTGAGCAATGCACCTTACCTTGACTGCTCCCAACGAGCTGGCTGTCGCCTTGCATAGCTGACACCGCCGACGGTGTGTGAATGTGTGCATGAGTGGGTGAATGCTAGGCAATATTATGAAGCGCTTTGAGTGGCCACTGGTTAGAATAGCGCTATAGTTTATCAGTTTACCATTCACCGTTATCAAGGACACCAACAGGTAGTCTATGGTCATTGGGTCTTGAACTCAGAACCGTCTGCGAGTGAAACCCCCTACTCTCCAGACTTTCCTTCCTCTCCCCCTTTTCTAAGTGTTGATGCTCATACAAAATCAATATTGAGAGAAAAGTAATGTCTTTCAGCGGGTGGCGTGGCTCATCAGCACTTTATCGACGACCGCAGCGTCTAGACAACCAGACTGTCTGCCCCCCCCCTCCCCCCCCCCCCCCCCCAGCTCCGCACTCTGTCTGCGTTGTCAAAGTGGGTGTGGCCTATCCCCACCCACTGGGGTCTCACACCAGGCGTCCTTATAGACCCGCGCTCCCCGTCAATTCGAATCGCTTCCGGCTCACTGCTCGCTTTTACTACAGAGGGGAAAAACTGTGCATTAGGGATGAGGCCCAAATTGAAAACCAATTCTATGCGCTTGAATTTGAAACTCTCTGGCCACGATGCCACATTACCATCGACTCCATTCATGGCTCAATGAGACTCATCATGACCAATGTTAAGAGAGTTTTGTTCTTGTTTCTTTTTGTTGTGTTGCAAACTTAATTCAGCCTTTCAACCACATATTTTGCAACCAGTTACAGTTTTTGTAAACCTTGCTTCCAGCACATCCTTATTTCTCAAGGGGCTGTGCGTTTCTGATGTAATGTGATCATAATGTAATGTAACCTTATGTTATTGAATGCAATCTAATAGTCTGCCTTGTACGGCCCGGATACATCCACATCTAAACACATACCGCCGTTTCATCAACCTTCTGAAGGTTTGTTTAGAACAGGCTGCTATGGTTGATTATTATTAAAATGATTTGAAAAAGTAGTTTCTTATTAGAATGAGAAACTCGTGCATTGATTTCAGAAGACCGATCCTTCTCAAAACTCCTGTGACGCTTGTGTCACCAGTGAATCAGCAGTGATTCAATAGTGAGCATGCGGTGTGTCTGAGCCACAGTGCTGACCTTAAGTTTGATAGTCCTGGTATCGCTCTATTCTACCACTGCTGCGTTTATATTTGCGTCTGCTTTTGCCATGATTCAGATGGATATGTAAATCAACTTTTTTCTTCTGCAGCTACTAAGATGTGAGTATATTGGGTTTGAAGTCAGAATTACATAACGATGAGTCAACCCTTGTATGACTATCCTATTTTTATTTTTTGTCAAATCATTTGTAGTGTCCAAAATAAATCCAATCAATAAAGCTTGAAAATGTTCATTGAGCTGTTCGAGCTGGTAATGTAAAAACGGGAACCTGACATAGATTTTCGACAGCCAGTTACAGACAATTCAAAACCCTGTCACAAAAGTTCTGCCAACCGAAAAGCCCAACGATTTACAACTCCTTTTTATGTTCACCGGGAAACCTATTACCTTTTCCAAACAATTGTACCCATCTGCCGACCTAGAACATTTCCCGTCGCCTGACGGTAAAAATTATATTGTCAAAACATTTGGTAAATATGACAAATAAACAAACCACCCCTTCATCATTCCAAGCAGCGTTCTGAAGTCGAAGGCCTCTGACAGGACCGGCTGTCTCCTCCTCCTCCTCTCTGCCTCCCTATCTGGGAGGCAGAGAGGAGGAGAGGGAGAGAGGGGAGAAGGAGAGAGAGGGGAGGAGAGAGGCAGGGGGGCTAGGGGCAGGCAAGGGAGGAAGGAGGATCTGAAAGAGGAGGAGGCAAGAGGAGAGGAGGAGAAGGAGGAAGGAGATGAGGAGGAGAAGGACTAGGAGAGAAGTGACAGAACGAGAGAGAGAGGGGAGAGGAGGAGGAAGCATAAGGAGGAAATGAGCAGCAGAAGGATGGAGTGGGAGGAAGAGGAGGGCGATAGGAGGATGGAGGGAGCTGAGAAGAGGGCAGGAGGATGCGAAGAGAAAGATTAGGAGCGTCGGAATAACAGAGGGAGAGGAGGAGGAGGAGGGGAGGAGGATGGAGACGGGGAGGGGGTAGAGGAGCAACAAGGGCGGGTAGCGAGGCGAGGAGACATTAAGACAACTGGAACACAGTAGTGACAGTTGTTTAACACGCGGGCGAGAGGGAGGGAGAAGGGGGGGGGGGAATGGAGGGAAAAACACCACATCTGGGGTTGGCGGGCGACGGAGGAGGTCCCCAGCTGTTTGCCCCAGCTGTTTATCAGACCCTCGCTGTGCCGGCAGACAGGAGGACAGGGCGTCTGGCCGTCCTGACACCACAGCAGCCGCCGCAGCAGAAGGGGGAGGAGTGATGAGAGACTTGCAGCAGTGATTACAGCAGTGGATGTAATCGCAGTAGTAGATGTAGGAGTGGTCGTAGAAGTAGTGGTGAAAGGGTTTGTGGTGGTGGTGGGGGTGGGTGTGGTAGTGGTGGTGGTGGTGGTGGTGGTGGGGGTGGGTGTGGTGGTGGTGGTGGTGGTGGTTTTGGGGGGGGGGGGGTGGTGGTGGGCGTAGTAGTAGTGGTGATACTGTTAGTAGTAATAGTAGTGGAACTCGTAGTCGTACTAGTAGCAGTATCATTAGTAGTGTTGGTCGTTGTCGTAGTTCTACAAGAAATTGTCACAGTAGCTGTAGAGTAGTAGTAGTTTTCGTAAAAGTGTAATGGTAACCATACTGTTACCGGAAGTGACGGCATGAGTACATGAAGTACAGTGAGTCATTCTGGTAGTAATAAAAGCAGTAGAAGAATGAGTCCTTTTCCTTCCGGTGTCGTCTTTGTGTTCATAGACAAGAAGAGACCGAGAAGCAGACGTCATTCATTATACAGATAGAATTTATAGCGGCCTGCTTTTCCCTTGACCAGACCCTCCAGACAGCACACAGAGCCCAGCACCAACATCAACCCCTTCATGAAGTACCTATACATATTACCCGTTATTTGGTATGAATGAGTCTTTATGCTCAGACCTCCATGGTCCATGGTGAGTGCATGGGTCAACCCTCCCATCAGTAACACCATCATACTAAAAACGGGATAGGCTGCCAATTATTTCTGTTGTTCCCAACTTGGAAATCCGTACCGTTTTATCATTTTGCACATCTTGTCCTTGTCCTTCCCCATATGCTGTTTTTTATACGTGTTCTTCTCTCTCTCTCTCTCTCTCACTCCGTCTGTCTGTCTCTCTCCCTCTTCCGTCTACATATTTATTGTTGTTGTCTGTTTTTTCCACCTCCCCCCTCGTCTTTCCTCGTCTTTCCTCACCCTCCTCTGTGTTCCTAGCCGTCCGTCCAACAGTGTCTGTCTCTGTTGTTTTGAATTCATTTGAATAACTTTCCCCGCGATGACGCAGAAGCAGGCACCAAAACTGATGTCTCTTCACTGAATTGTTATTTGAGCAATGGCGGTAATCACGGCCGACACCGGCACCATCAATACCTTCACCCCCCACCCCCAACATCAGCTCGACCTCCACTGCTCTAACCCAGCTCCCAATCCACCCTCTAAACCCACCTCAACCTCTACCACTACGACCCACCCAGCTCCACCTCCAGCACCACCACCAAACCAACCTCCACCTCTACAGCTACAACCCACCCACCTCCACCTCCAGTACCACCATCTCCAGCACCACCACCAAACCAACCTCCACCTCGACCACTACGACTCACCCGCCGTCCACCTCTAGCAGCGCCAACTCCACCATCCCACCCCGACTAACAACCACGCAACCACCTCCAGCACCATCAACCAACCTCCGCCCTCACCACCACCACCACCACCCGATCCGGTGTTGTCATGGAGGGCTGAGTCTTATGCGCGTCTCCTCATTTTAAAATTTGAACATCTGGCATCTGTTTGGCAAGCGCTCTAGTTTCAGCCCTCACAGATGAATCACTCGCTTGAGAAAATTAAATAAAACGAGCAAGAAGAAGGAGAAAGCTGCCTTCAGACTGGGGAGTGTACAGAGTGTGTTTATCCACACTAATCAAGTGCAGACTTCAGTGTAGTGCTGCAGAGTACCTGTACTGCAGACACAGTGGAAGCGGTCATAATGAGATTGGGGAAAAATAGCAATTAACTTCCAACAAGCCACACACAATGGTGCCGCACTGAGCCACATTGGTGTAGTTCTACCTCTGTGTGTGTAAGTGTGTGCTTGCGTGCGCGCGCATGAGTGTGTGTGTGTGCGTGTCTGTGTGTGTAGCCTCACACATGTACCCTCAGGTATTGTTTCATCAGGTAAGCATAAACCTATATTGTCTTTTTTCGTAGACACACCATGTGTGTGCGGTGACAGTATGCATCGGTACGATCTACATTTGTAGCATGAGTTTCACCTTGTGCCTAATGGTTCTCATGTGTTTTTTCGAGGCTTTCGAGGCTTGAAACGTGTACCTGAGCTTAACCTCTATCTCCCTCAAGGTGTGATCATTAAGAAGCTGCGCAAATGTGAAGCGCTTCTTAACGCCAACGCATATGGCAACATGCAATAACTGTCCAAAAGGGATGTTATTTTTGGCATGGGTGCGTGTATGAGATTGCAAGGACATGTATTGCCTGTAAGTGCTCCGGCGTTTGTACATGCCCTGTGCGTGTCTGTGTGAATGCATGTGCTTCTTCCAAATGACAGCCATTACTATCCACACAAGGAGATCTGAACACGAGGTGTGACCGCCTGTTCTCATGTGGCTGGCTATCAAGTAGTTAACTAAACGACTGTTTGTGTAATTGTGCAGTGGATACGTGCACGCACAGATCTCAGTTAATGAAGTAGAAAAACGGTGTGTGTGTGTGTCTGTGTGTGTGTGTGTGTGTGTGTGTGTGTGTGTGTGTGTGTGTGTGTGTGTGTGTGTGTGTGTGTGTGTGTGTGTGTGTGTGTTTACATGTGTGTCGAACAAGTGTATGTTTGCCCATGTAACACATGGCCCATCTGCCCATGTCATGTATGTGCAGACTACAACATGGCTGTCAAGGGAGCCGGGGCGGGGGAGGAGGGGGAGGAGGGGGAGGTCAGGGGGAGGGTAAATGGGGTCAGGATGCCATACATTGCAACGGTTGTTCTGAGAGACGCAGGGCTGGGGCTGGCCTGGATGCGTCTGCTGGGAGGGGGTGGCGCAGA
>NC_044059.1:9073587-9113587 GCF_902167405.1 Gadus morhua
CCGAATGATGCGATGATCAGTTGAGTTGATCAAACCACCAATCACTGGGCATGACTTAAAATGTATTCCAAGCGATATTAATAATAGCTCCTGTGGTGACGATGGCTGTGTGCGTCTTCTCAAACTTCACACGATATCATGTGTGGATAATTGAATATGTTGGAGTGGATGCGACAGGAGTTTGCTATCATCTTGTTGTCAGGAAGCAGCTGCCAGCTGCACAGAAAAGATCATAATGCAATCAGCTACTCTGGGAAGACCCTCCCAAGCTCATTGTGTTCCCCAGTGGTTAGATTGCTGATTTCTCCCCGAATAAGTCTGAAAAACACAGGGCTCGGTCGACGCTGTACACTCAAACCCTCTTAATTCCCTTTTTATATTTGTATTGTGTCCAAACGGAGAAGATAGCTGTGGTGTTCTTCACGGGCCTTTTTGCAGGAGAGATTGCGACCTTGTGTGGTGTAGGGTAGTGTGGACTAATGTGACTCCTGGCAAACATTGAAATTAAACATTGTTTCAAAACGGGTTGGAAACAAAACTGATTTCCCTCAAGAGAAATTCTTATAAATGCTCTAAAAGATCTCCAGAGAAATCAACATTAGTCCCCCATCACCTGGGTAAGGGTTTACGCACACAAATTCTGTTCCTATAGTACTCCCCTAAACGGGCCTTAGCATAAATATATTATGGTTGTTTTCGTTCGAGTAAGCCAATGGAAACGTTGTGTCCAGGCCTTTGTATCGAAGTTCGCATCCCGTTTTCTGCTGACGTTTGGTTCTAAGACGTACATGCTCGGCGCCGAAAGGGACTTTCTAATTGGCTCCTTCGCTTCCAGGCAGGGGCGGGACAGCCAGCAGCTCTTGAAGACAAACAGAGTCAGCGAGGCGCACGTCTTCTGGTGAGTTCCATTTACTTTCAACAACATTTCAAAAGACAGTAGCGTCTTTTATACCCGCTGCAAACGTTACACAAAGTACACTAATGAATGTTTATTTATACACTTCCCCCTTTTAAAATAAATCTTGTCACTGTGCTGATTGTGTTTTTTTCTGTAGTGCTCCGTACCAAATGAGGAAAATATTTATCTGAGAGAACCAGGGTCTACTGTTTCACCCCCTTTTAACCACTAATTAAGAGAATGTACTTTTTAAATCCGGGTACAGTACTGAATTTAGGTTATTTTAGGACAACAGGGGCTATTAAAATGCACACGTTGAATGGATCCTGTCCCATTATGTCTCCACATTGTAATGAAAATAATTTATAAAATAATCCCCCGCATTTCAATCTTCCGCTACGTCAAATTCTCCACCAGCACCACCGACTGACTCCCTGCAGTATTTTCCCTTTGCGTCCATGTTGTTTATTTGTTTGTTTTTCCCAATCTTCTCGTGCCTCAGCAAGAGATAATTACTGCCGTGAGAAACTGTCCCGGCTTTCCCATCCAAGAGGCCCTCTAATTGTTTTTGACAAGCACCCCTCTCCCTTTGCCTTTAATTGCGCAACCCATAAAAGAAGCATCCTTGTAGTGTCATATAAGGAGAGAGTTAAAATAAAGAATGAATGTAGGAAGGCTAGATCTCAGATACAGGTCATTACAGCGGCTATTAGCCACGACGCAAGTGTGGATAATTAGTAGAGGGATAAATGGAAGCTGGGACCCCACTGTTGCTGTGATGGAACTCCACAGCTAGCGCTAGCCATGTTTGCTAACTCCTTGTTGATGGCACGGAGGCGGAGTCATTTGTTCTCAAAGAGTGTAGCCACGACGTAGCATCATTGCCGGCTTTCCGCTCCCGTCCCGGGGCTATCGATCACAGAAGCTGTTAAGGGAGCGGCCTTGCTTTTAGACCTTCAACAATCGAGGAGAAGTCAAGCAAGGAACGCTATGGCAGGACAGTCTAATAGTCTCTGGGGCAATTGATTCTCTTCCCCAAAAGGACTTCAATCCCCAATGTCCCACTGCACCATTGAGCAAGATGTTAGGACGCTATCCTCCATCAACTCCTTAACAACCTGTACCTGCATTCACTGTTTGTTGCCTCTGAGAAAAGCATTGCCTGGATAGCTCTCTACTTTACTGCTTCTTACTTCCAACTTTCTAGCCCAACTATGTTTAACAAGTTCTTGCGGAACTTTACGTCTTTTTAAGACTGAAAAGTTGCACAAAGGATTGGGGTATGGTCGATCAAACATTCCGTTTCAAACAATAGCGTTTACTTTAGTTTACATTAGTCTCGCCGTTCACACAGACCTGAACTGACGCGTAATTCTGAGGAGCAAACAGTTAACAGTGAACTTTCTTTATGCACTGTAGGTGTATGGTAACGTCTGGTCCACAGCACAATATAACTTCTGCATAGTCTAAGAATTTTTGATGTCCGGGTTGAAAACCTGCTTACACTCAGTCTGCAGATTTGCCAAGTTGCCGAGGGCTAATGCGGTTGACGACGAGGTCAAAGGTATTGTTTCCTGTCAATATGTCCTCCAACTAAGATTGACGTTAATCCTGAACTCTTTGGATTTTGCATTTAGTTTTGGTCGGTCGCTCCTTTCTTGCCTCCCCTAAATATACATTGATGCAGCGGGGGCTTGCGTTGCTTCGCTTGAGTTAGTACAGGAAAGACAATACTTAATACCTAATAAATCATTGTTGTTCATCGATGGCTTAGCGGAGGGGGGGATTTGTGTTTTGGGGGAAGGATGAGGTTCTGATGAATGGGGTCCTGTCTGTGGTGGCCATCTAATGCAGTTGATCATCTGTGAGCGATGCCCATGGTTAACATGGGGGGGATTGAGGCAGATTTGAGCACCTGCTCCCTACTGACTATTGCTCCCACCCCAAGCTGAACTTCGATAGATCTTTAGAACAGATCTTAATGTTGTTAAACCTGATATATATGGGGTTCATATCCACTGCCAAATGTCCTGTGCTTGGCCTGCTTTGTCGCCACACACCACATGTATATTGTGAGCTCTTATACTGCAAATGATCCAACGAACAGCGGGTTTATTACCTGCGAGGTCACGTCGAAACACGTTGGTCGCAGCGCGCCGAGTTTGATTGATTCAATCAAAAGCTGGTAAACATAATCCAGAGGCAATTATAAAAAATTACCAAGGTGCAGAAGTCCGCCGACAGAATGATGAATATCATAGATGGCATCCATTTAAATGTTGTTTACTCGACAAGGCTATGGTAAACACAATTTCCGTTTCTTTTTCTATTCCTTCTCCCCACCCCGGCGAAGCTAGCCTAGGTGTTTTATAATTGAGTCTAGCGGCGCGTGAACCTTCTACAGCTGCAATCTATCCAAACACTCGGCCCTGACTTCAGCGTTCGTTTTTCTGTTTTTCTCCTTTTTTTCTGATCGTCCGTCTGCTTCTTCACGTCAGCAACCCGTACCCAAACACAACCAGATCTCGACGGAGGACCCAAAAGTAATTATTAGCTGAATGCGCGAGTCCAAGGGTGGAGGCAGGATCTTACTACATGGTTCAGTGAGTAACACCCACTTCATTTGAATCGAGAACATTTGCCTTCTGTCAAGGGCAATTATTACAAACCTCAGTCACGCTGCCGCGAGCTCGGAGTGTCAAAAACAGAATTGTCCCCGATGCAGTAAACACATTTTCTATGATTTTCGCTTCCGCCGTATAAATTGCCTCTTCATCACCTTAATCCTCCATCAATTTCACATTAATGTTGCTGATAAACTATGTACTTTCAAGAGAAAAATTTTAGATGGCGACGCGGAAGTGCAATTTTATCTCTGCAAAGACATTTTAATGATTGGAGGAAAAAAAAAACGGAAAAGCATTGGAACGTTATTATTATTAACCGGTTTTGAAACGACCAGCGTCTCCGTTCTCACAACAACATTCTCGGGGGCAATCGGTTTTCTAAGCATTGGATATTTCATTTTTCTTCAATTTCCTGTCTGGCGAGGAAAAAGTTAAGGGCGATATTATTCATCACTTAAAATTGTTGTCTGCTTCTTTTGTATTGCTACATTCAGAACCAACAACCAAGTCTTTTTAAAAGTCAAAAACCCTCGTCCCACTTGTTCCCATCCACTGCACAATCTCCAAAAAGGAAACCAAGCAAGCAATACCGCTGCCCTTTCCCAGTAGGAATGCTAGTAGAAACAGATCTCCATCGGTTAAAGTGCTTTCCCTCCAATTCCCTTTCCACTTCTCTGAGACCTTATCAGGCGAGTGCCACTCCTTTACCCCCCCCCCCCCCCCCCCCCCCCCCCCCTCCGCTATCATCATGGTGAATTGTGATGGATGGCTGTTTGTATTGCCTGTAGAGGCCTCCACGGCTTGTCACCGCAAAGTGATCCGTCACACAGGAGAAGACACAGAAGGCCCTGGCTCTGTTGGGCCGGGGCGTTCGAGTTGGAGGAGGGGGCGAAGAGAAGAGAAGGAGGGAATAATAAGAAAGGTCCGCTTTTAAATCATCAGATGGGGAGATGCTCACTGGAGATTAAGTATGGTGTGTCGGATGTTAAGAGAGGGCTGGAATAGACCGGCAGACGTCAGGGTCCTGCTCGCTGGATTGCAGTGATATGGCGGAGGGGGGAGCATGGAGGGTTCATAGAAATGAGAGGGAACCGACCACCTTCGAATCAGAAAGAACTGGTATACTTATCTTGGATTCGGTCCTGCTGTAGAGTGGTCCTATGATATCGAAGCAAAACTTCTGGATTCTGGACCGAAGAAAATGCATTGAGTTGATAAAATAGTGGATTTGACCAGCCTGGTCGACCTCACGTTCTCTTTCACAACACATGAAGGGAGTAGTGGGAGTTCTTGACTTGACGGACAAACCCCTTAGCCAATCAGCATAACAAAAGATGTGACGTCATTATGTTGTGGCGGAAATGTGTTTCCCACCAAGATACTCTGCTGGTGCATACTGCAATATCTGCACTTATCTGTGTTTACTGCCCTTATGGTATCGCTATCATTGCTTCGGGAGACTTGTTGTTGTGTTTTACAGCATCAGCTACGACGCAGTCCCTGATTGGCCAAGACTACATTGTCATTTCCGTAAATCAATGAGAGCGGCTGGAGGTCCAGACTGAGCCGTGTAGCGAAACAGAATATGAGCTCATGTGATCAGGATGGTCTCCCGGCTAAGTCTACCCAGTGCTGTGACAGATTTCTTTATACAGTTCACTGCTGATTGCCGAGTTAATGCAAATCACTATTATTATTAGATACTGATCTAAGGTCTGAGTTGCGAAACTTCCAATATTGTGCTCTATTTTCTGTTGCGCAAGGATATCTTCGTTAATTTACTATCTTTTAAAAAAAATCCTATGCTGTTCCTATGCTGCTCGTCTTGAGCTTCAAGTTGTGTCTTGATCTACGCACGTCCTCTCTCCTCCTACTGGATGGTTCCCCCGGTCCTTTTGAGGAATTTGGGGATGAAAACAACCGGATGTTAGCAAAGCAGTGGCAGTGAAGCAGTGTCACTCTGCTTACACAGCCAGATCTGCATGGCTGTGCACTGATGGGACTGCAGGGAATTGCAGTCAAAAGACAGCAAGGGGAAATAGATGAGGCAGAGACTGGTTCATTTCAAGGTCAAGGCAAGCGATGGGGTGAGGGCCAATTTGAAGAGGAAGAGAATCTCCTCATTGAGACAAAATGTCACCTTGACAGCATCACAGCTAGACTAGGCATGGCAAATGTTTTGCTAGCTGGAATCGTTGCAGTGTATTCAGTTGGGCCGATACGTGTCTTGAAGTGTGTGTTTATGTTTGCTTGGACATTTTTTGAATCTAAATGATGAAAATGTCTGAACAATCTGCCTTTATAAAATGAAGTCTATCTTTATCTTTATCTCTAGCAAGGATTGGGAGTATTGTGATAGTGACTCCATTATTTAGGAAAATTGGTTGGTTTGGTTGAACCAGCGGCGTCAATAGGTATGCGCTTCCGGGTATTTTTTATCCAGCCCCCGAGCTGAAAGGGTCTTTATGAGCGCGCCACTCAGCTGTGGGAAGTCTCCCCGGTGTGGATGCGTGTATAGAGCTATGAGAGCAGCACCCAGTGTCGTCAGTCCGGTCAGTCTGGGTAGAAAGAAAGTAATGGAGGAAGTAATGGCCATTACGTCAGCAGCACTCCGGGTCTAACCGGCGCTGTTTCTTCTTCTCCTGTCTGAAGCCGAAGCAGGTTACAGTCACCATGAACATCCTTCACCCTGGATTATGTAAGGGATGATGCACAGTGCATGTCATTGATGTGAAATAATGAGGGTTTTTGAATTACGCTACGCATTATCATCCTGTGTGTGTGTGTGTGTGTGTGTGTGTGTGTGTGTGTGTGTGTGTGTGTGTGTGTGTGTGTGTGTGTGTGTGTGTGTGTGTGTGTGTGTGTGTGTGTGTGTGTGTGTGTGTGTGTGCGTGCGTGTGCGTGTGCGCGTGCGTGGCCAGCGTCAATCTTGCAATCTTATCTATGTTCTTTTCATTATGGGTTACCTTACAGGAATTCTAAGTACTTAACGATATTACTTATCAATACAGAGGAGGGAGCAGAAAGTGGATTAATGTCATTTGATATTGCTGCCATATGGCCTGCCCTAATGCTGGCCCCCCCATGCTACCCAATTAGTCACCCAATACTGGGGTAATATAAGTACATTTTTTATATGTTTTCATTATCTGTGATGTTTCACATGAATCTGGAATAATAAGTATGCATACCAACTTCTATCTACTTACTACCTTCAAAAATGAAACTGCAATTTATCAGTTATTTCCCTTGCTCTTTGTAACAACTTTAAATACTTTCAAACTGGCTTTGCCGTATTGGTATGCTATTGTCATTAATTTCCCTGGTTTCTGTATTACTTGACTAGAACCACCTCACCTGCAGGGTTTTCTTAAACTACTTATCACAAATAATAAAAAGGAACTGTGTCCCACTGCTAACTGAAATTAGCATAACGGGCTAACGCTGCCGTATTCCAGCAGCGACGCTGAACAAATTCATCCCGTCAGTTCAAGTGTCTCCAGCCCTCCAATTCCCTTCCCAAATGGAGCCTATCAGAGATAAGTGCCCCCCTCCGACCTGCGAGCCGTGCCCCCCGTCCCATCTGCTATCATTACCTCACTGAATTGTGTGACTGGATGTAAAGCTAACCCAACACTTGCCCTACTCTCTCATCACGTAGGCGAAGGTGTCATAGACACTGATGGAAAAGTGGATGGATCACATAAGCAGAAATTAAACCATCACTTTGTTATACTTACAGTCAAACTAGACATTGATCAGGCATTACAATCAAATATAATTGTACTAAATGCTTTTACTCAATACTTTTAATTAAATACATATCATAAAGGACCTTGTTGTGGCTAGGACTCAAAACGACGCCCACCTGACAAGGAGGTTGCATTGAGGTTTGATCCCATAACCTCTGGGAGTGAAGCAACCTAACCACTAGTGTAACCTGCCCTCTAAATACACACGTGTCAAAATGAAGTGAGTCCTTATGTACGTCCTTCCCCTTTTTCAGCCAATTCAGAGTTGAATTGAGCAAATCCCGTTGTGTCTATTTTGGTTCTCGACCATTGCTTCTCTTTCTGTCCTGTTCTGAACCCGTGCCCTTCCCTTTGATGGGATCCAGAGAACAGGTAGATTAAGTGTGGGATTATGAGGCACTGAACAAAGATGTCGCCTCCCTCCTAATTGTTCTCGACAGATCCCACCTTCGAGATCGTGTCGCTGTGAGGTTGACACTGAATAAGGGAGGCAGGAAAGGGGGGGGGGGGGGGGGTTGGTTGAATGTCTAATTAGAGGCTGGTATGTGGTGTGATCAAACCTTCACTCTTACACTTCAAAAGCATGTCATGTCTGGGCCCAGAATTACTTTTTGCCCATTGAGATACCAACCAACAGAGGGCGACATAGAGCAGCCAACAAGGACACTCGCACTTGTCCTAGGGGCCGGGGCTGTGGCTGGCCTGGCCTCGTCCTGAGTTTGACTGAACCCACCTCTAGGCGGTGCATTGCCTCCCATTCCGTTGTAAATAAAATGCTATTTTGTTGCCTTTCTTTTAATTTATTTTGTGTGCGTCAGAAAAGCACAAACAGACCATCTGCTCATCGGTGTAAGATCCCAATAATGGCTAATGATATGCAGGAAGGACTCGGGGCACTCGCTGGGCCGCGGCGTTGCTACCTGCCAAGCTGTCGACGCGACCAGGCCTGTTGGGCGCTGCGTTGTTTACAGGTCTGCGGTCCGCAGCAGCCAGCAAAGGGCCCCTCAGTGTCCTTGGGAACCGAGCCAAACCCTTCACATCCCCAGTAAACCCAAACCCCTGTCCTCCAGAGACGCTTTGAGTGGGAACAAAATGGCCGACGCACACGTCGCTATGCTAGGACGGCGTGACTCGGTGTCGGTGTTGACGCCCGGAATTAAATGACAGTTGAGACAGTTGAGACGGGTGTCGGGAAACCATCCACCGGGGAGGTTAAAGGTAAAGGCAAATCTGTATCCGGTCTAAATATCACATGCCTCGACCGCTGGGCGAGTTTATGTTTGGCTGTTGACTGAAAGGTGTTCAGTCAACGGCCACACATCACACAGTCAACGGCTCCACAACACACAAGACGCCTTGCTTAAAGGCCACGTTTCATGTTTTCTTTCCCCGATAGATGTGTTACCATGGAAACCACGTGGACCAGGGGAGAAAACGACTTGTAGTCGTTATTTCAACGGCGTCTGTGGGTGGATCAACATACACAAGTACACAAGCCTTGAGTTTCAAGTCCCTACATGCTCTTGACAAGCGATGTGCGATGCTGTCCCTGGAGTTGAAATGGAAATGGGGGGGAAGAAGCACCAAGAGCTGCATAATCTGTTTTAAGTTCTGCCTCAGAAACGGTTTGAATGAGAGAATGTGAGTAAGTAAGATTCACTTATAAAGAGGATGAGGAAGATATACGGCTCGGTGCGTGCGTGTATAAATATGTGTATATATTTGTGCATGTATTCATGTGGTTATATGGGTTCTGTTGGCAGAAAATAGCCTCAGAAGAAGGGGGAGCAGCCCTGCTTGGTAGATTTTTCTGCTGTGACGTTCCCCCAACAAAGCCGGAAGATTTGCCTTTTTGAAAGGCTGCGAAACAAAAATGAACACTTTATAGGGTGGCCAGAGGGATCTCTCTCTCTCTCTCTCTCTCTCTCTCTCTCTCTCGCTCTCGCTCTCGCTCTCGCTCTCGTTCTCGTTGTGAGGAGAGTGGTGGTGCTGGGGGCCAACAGGAAGGAGAAAAGGGGGGGGCTCTTAATGTGTAGAGGATGGATTAGAGGACGAGCGAGGGACTCTTAATGTGTAGAGGCTGGATGGATGATTAGAAAGGCTGATGATGCCTGGGAGGGTAGACGGCCCAACAAAGAGAAACAAATATTACAGAGAGGCTTGGTGTGTGTCCGTGTTTGTGTGTTTTTGTATGTGCGTGCTAGTGTTCACGTTTGACTGTAAATGTGTAAATGTGTTTATCTGATCCCAGTGTGCAAATGCCTTTGTGTGTCTGAGTGTTTGTTTCGCATGTGTATGTGTCTTAATCCGACAGTGTGAGGGTCTTAGACAGAGTGAGCCGCTATCCTCTTTCTCTGCTCAGAGTGTTTGTTTGAAGCACAAGAGGAGGACAGTGAGGCTCCGTGTTCATACAGTACTCCTTCACTCAAACACAGCTGGCATTTAGGTACCAACAAACACTAGCATGTCAGAAAATGCCTGGTGTAGCCCGTGTTTGGATGGATTATCAACTACAGTCATGTGAGATGCGACAGCCAATGGGAATCAAGAGGCATACATCAGTGTGTGTTTCTATAATGTAACGTCGTACTTCTTTTACGAACAATAGGTACTTATTATTGAAAGACATTCATCCTATTGGAGATATTTCCGTGGCTCATCTATTTGTTCCGTATCCATTCATACACACAGAATCACAAGACTCTTGCAGACTCATGATTAGATAAGCACAGACAGCCATACATGATCTGAGCTTCCAGGGACATATAGAGGGAGAGGCATAAGTAAAAGAAAAAAACATTGCAATCTGTCTGCACATTCGTGCCAAAGAAGAGTTGCCAAGAATTGAAGCCAATGAACATAATCCATCCGAGGCAAAGTGGCCCCCTCAAGTAAAATAACCCTGCGATTCGATCTGGTCCTTGGGGAGGGTGTGTGTGTGATGTGCACGGTGTCTACGTGTTTCTCCTCTGAGGGGTGAATGGAGGGTTGTTCGTTAGGGACTGAGAGGATGCAACACCTCACTTAACTTTGACATTTCATTCATTTATCAAGCCTGTGTTGATATCTTTGCACTTTAGAAATCTAAGTGTTTAATTAAATGTCAAAAGTCAAATGTATTATTATTTCTAAAGGTTCACAAGAAGAAAAAACGAAAGAAGAAATTTCAAAGACACAAATGTTTTTTTTTATTGATAATTAAACGGAAAACGCATAAGTCAGATGACTATCTTATAATGTTGATGTTGGGGTAAGGAGTTCAGTTTACTTGTTACTAATGGAAATACAAGAAAGAAGAAATGGCACAATTCACTTGTGAATTTGTGAGAAATTGTTCAGAGGTTACATTGATGAATAACATGAACATAAATGATAATAATAAAAAAAGAATCAAATAAAAACATGTGGTAGACTTTTTCTAGATCTTGAATAACCATTGAAACCCACCACAGTGTTGGCCCTTGCTGGTTAGGATATTGCTTAATGGAGAACAACTCGTTTTGTTTGCCTCAGTATTTCATTTCAACTGGCATGATGGTACTGTTTTATTCATGCCTTTCAATAAAAACACACAGAAATTCACTGCGTGGAAACATTAATAATTAAACTGGGTTATTAAAAGTGAATAATTTTAGACCTATCGGTTGTGTTTGAATAACAAAATGTTGTAAAATGTAAATCTCTTCAGTTATTAGATCTGGGGTCGCCAACTCGGAGTACACCTCATCACGTTAGGGTGTGTTTTGATCATGAACTTTTCAAAGGTTTTTGGGCCAATAGTACTTGGAAAAATCTTAAAGATTCCTGTGCCTAAACTTGGACATTCGTGTTGCTATTCTCTCCCCTGTTCCATTTACCCCACCTCTCCCACCACAACTTCCTCGTCCCATTTCTCCTGGTCGCTTCTCTCTACTAAGTGTTTTATTTCCCACCTCGTATTCCCAGATGTCGGCCCTCAAACCCAAAAATACCACAAAAAATCAGAGTTGCTTCCTAGCCTATGAACCAGGCAAATCTCGCAAGCTCATGTTTCATTTTCTCTGCAGATAGATCTGGCATATCTAAGAAATATACCAGCCAATCACAACAATTTATCGAACGTAAGGCGGGATAAATATGATGACTGTACAGAGGAGCGCTATAGATGCATTTCAACAACAAAAGAGATGGCGGCCGCCGATGTAGAACGATCTGTTAATTCCGTTATTTGGACAGTAGTAAACGAACTGGATGACATAAGAACAGACGACTGCACTTAAAGCTTATGAAAAGAAATATGTAATTTCTTCGTCGCTTAGTGCTTCGTCACCCGTTTCGTTTCTATGATTTGTTGTAGGCCCGTCCAATTGTGTCCAGAGGCTTTTTTCCGTCTGCTCGGTTGGTGACGCCCTTTGGAAATCGAAAAATGAACCGAGGAGGTTCCAGACTAATTGCAGTTTGAAATTCGTCTGGCGCTGCCAGGCCAGTCTCTCTCCAGATGCGTCTGGGTGGCTTGCCTGTCTCCACGTTGTTATTATTGTGTTAGTG
Source organism: Gadus morhua (assembly GCF_902167405.1). Taxonomy (NCBI): domain Eukaryota; kingdom Metazoa; phylum Chordata; class Actinopteri; order Gadiformes; family Gadidae; genus Gadus; species Gadus morhua. The sequence goes on from NC_044059.1 coordinate 9,085,392, forward strand.
CGTTGGAGAGTGAACGTTTCCATGAGGTTAATTAAGGCCCCGGATCAACCGGCAGCACACACAGGAATAAAAACTAAACGACTGAAGCGTCTGAAAAAGGGTAACATTTTGGGTTGCCGACCCCTTCCCCGACCCCCCCGCGGGCTGACGGCTGTCCACTGGGTCCATGGCCTGGATTTCATTGCCGAATACCCCCCCTCCCTGCTCACCCTGTCTGGGAAACGACCACCCGAGAAGTTGACAGAAGGTGCGGCGAGCACCTGTAGCATTCTCCCCGCGTGCACGCATCACTGGAGCAGAATACAAAATGGCTTCTCTGAAGTCATGGAGTCTCTCTCTCTGTTATGCTTTCTCTCCCCCCACTCGCTCTCCCTTTCTCTCCCCCTCCCTGTATCTCTCTCTCTCCCCTCCCCTTGCTCTCTTTCGCTCTCATCCGCTCTCGCTCTCTTGCTCCCCCTTGCTCTATCTTCCTCTCTCTCTCTCTCCCTCTCTCCACATCAGTGACTCATGCAGCGTGTATTAATTGGCTTGAAGGCAGGAGATGCCGGTCTCCGAGTCTTTTAACTGTTCTATAGTCGCGGGGCATATTTGAGTGGGGATCAAATGGCATGGACTGTACTCTCATCCTCTTTAATGGAGGTTTTTGAGGCAGTGAATGGGGGTTGCGTGGCGAGTGTAGAAACACACATGCAGTATCGGATGCATGTTTTAATTTCAGAAATCCATCACTGGGCGCTATTGATTGGTTAAAGAAATATGAACCCGTTGCATCATTCTTGAGTCCAGTTTTAGCTCTTCAAAACACCGCAGTAATTATCCGAGCGTAACTAACACACATGTAGCAATCAGAAGAAGTTGATTGAATTCTATACTTTTAAAAATGGCAAAGAAACCTCCCATCACAGCTTCTATTTACAAGTTCGTTTTTTTCATTTCCTTGTTTCATTTCCGGTGGCTCTGACTCCGGTAATTCATCAAGACAGATTATTAACTGCCACGCTCCCGGTGATAGTGCAAATTGTTTTTTACTTCTGGCTATTGTTTCTCCTCTCTGTGGGCTTTGTGCATGAGCGCTCGTGTGTGTGTGTGTGTGTGTGTGTGTGTGTGTGTGTGTGTGTGTGCGTGTGCGTGCGTGCGTGCGTATACACGTGTGAACACCTTTGATGTCTGAGTGAGATATGGAGGGGGCGACGTCTTGAAAGAATAACTTCTCCTCCTCCAAAATGTGAAATTAGTTTGAACCTTAATTAAACACAGCTGTGCAGGTGTGCCAAATCGGTAGAAGAATAGTCTTTCTTCAAATGCCACCCAAGTGTGTATAGCCGTTGATTGTCTATCTCCACCCAACATCTGCTTCACACACACATTCGCACACCATAGAGAGCAGCTTCAGAGATTTGATCTTCAGGCGCGCGCGCACACACACGCACACCCACTCACACGCACGCACGCACGCTGCGCACGCACACACACACACACACACACACACATGTGCAACCTTGTCACCTGGGTAGGCTCCTTTGATCAAAAGAGACAGGTTGGTACTCTTGCAGAACTGTGTCTTATCTGATCTCCGGAACAAAGCCCTGATTCTCTCCACTCAGAGGTGAAGAATGCATCACTTGGAGGTGACTGAGGCCCGTGTGACATCAAGCAAGTGTTTTGGATTCCTAAAACCAGCTGGTTGTTTTCTACATTTATAGGAAAATACATTTGAAGTACTGTGGATCCCTGGTAAAAAAATTAAGATCCTTTTATTAAGCAGTTTTCTTACAAATGACGCGTGTCACGTGACTCCAATGTTGTGGTGTCGTGACATCGAGGAAATAAATGCTATAAGGAATGAATCACAGCCTTGACAGATGTCCCTCTTGCTGTGTACATTTGCCCTCTCCCAGACCGTGGCCCAGCACATTTGTCTTTCATCTCAACATGTAAGGGATATCCGGTGTGAGTGAATGACAAAACCCACCATCAGGAAGTAGATCACCTTCCTCTGTGATATTAGACACTCGCGCTATTTGTGAACATAGACGCTGCAAATGAATCATTCGGTGACATTTATGTTCTTAGGACAGGCTGTCACAGTACTGCGTCACTGGAGGGTTTGGAGCTCCGCTGTAACCAGTGGAAACCACAGAGGAGGGTGTGATTACCTGTACCTGGGCCAGATCCGTACTGCACTTGAACTGCACACGACGCAAAAGCTTGCGTCAATGCGATTAATGTTTGGGTGATGGAGGAAAGTTGGTCTCAGAGAGCACCTACAGACTGGCTCAGAGAGCACCTACAGACTGGCTTTGAATGAAGAAACAGCCTAGCCCACCCAAACATACCGTTGGCAGATTCTGTAGGCACCCCTTGCTTCATCTAAGGGGGATCATTCTGTTTCTGCTTCAACACTTGGAACACTGAATTGAAAGGGAATGAAGGGGCGCTAGGAATCCCCCTTCTCTGTCAGTACAGAACCATACTTCTCTTCTTAACTCTGCAATAGATTATTCTCTGGGCATAGTTCAAAACTTAAACTTAATAATTCATGTTTTTGAGGAAACTAGCAGAAGAACCTTCTCCTAACAGGCCAGCGTGGTAGTGGTGATGTTGCGATCTGGGGCTGCTTTTCTTCCTCTTACGGGGATGATTTCAGATCATCGGTCGTGGAGTTAACCCCTGAATCCTATCAGGATGCTGAAATGAGCAGTTAATGCCAGAATCTCCTTATTGATCACTAAATTGTCCCGTAAGGATAAGAGGATAAAAAGCATCTAACTGAAATGAGACCATTATTTCAAATGATGGCTGCTTGACGTTTTAAATGAACATCTGTACAATTTGAGAGATTTTGTTCAGTTCTATGATCAAAATTTTTAGCTTGTCCTTCAATTTGGGTTTTTTAAAAGGAATTAATTACTTATTTTATTAAATAATGTCCACTAGAATAATGAACGTCCCTGTCGGGTTCACAAAGTTCCAAGCAATGTTTGCGGTAACAAAACCCCCGGACTCCAGTCGTCTCCATTATCCGAGGCCTTCTGATTTCAAGGGTAGCGGTGTCGTACACACATGTTGTCAAAGTGTCCCAGGGTGCATCACTGGAGCCTCTTGGTGGTTTTTTCCTTCCCCTCCGTAGAGCTCTGTGTGGCCGTGGAGCCGACTGTCAGGCCCGGGTTGACGCGTCGCGTTCAAACGATCAAAATAGCCCACAGCAACCTAACCCCAGCGTCCCACCTGTGCGCGCGTGCCTCAGTGTCAGAGTGTACGGGTGTGCGTGTGTGTCATTATTTATTTGAATAGCCCAAGGGCATCTCAAGCGGCCTGTAAATGGAGGGAGAAAATGGAGGAGCTAATTAGCATAGCATGCATAAATCAAGGGTTAGTGATGTTCTTAACGACGCACCCCAGGTGTATGTATTGATTGGTCTGTCCCATATACGCCCCCCACTGCCTCAACCCCCACACTCCTCACCCCCCACCCTCTCAGTGTCTTCCCCACCCGTCAGTCAACTCAACAAGATCTTCTGAGTCAGCCCCTCCTTAGCCCCCCCTTATAAACATCCTCCTTCCTGTCAATCCTTTTCTTCTTCCATCCCCCCTCACCCCCTGTCTGGAAAACGAAATACTGTCAGAACGCGCATGTAGTGAGATGGTTTGATTTAGAATAGCCCTGGATAATGTGTCATGGCTCCGCTACAGAAACACTGAATGGAGGAACCAAAGGGAGGACATTTTAAATCTTCAGTATATTTCACACTCTGATGCGTTCCGTGGACGATCCCAGCCGTGGGACCATCGTATGACCTGTGCTTGAGTTCTGGGGGCCGGCTTGGAGGACCCATCATTGAACTGAAAATATGGAAACACACGCACCATAAATGCTGCACTCCATTGGTATTTTCGGAGAGGAAGACTAATCGCACGGTTACATCTCCTGAACTACCGAAATACTGGTGCTACAGGAGAAAAAAAACATCTGGGGTTATTTTCTGGAAGGCAGACTGAGTGGAAGCCATGAATTTCAATGATTATTGAAGGAGATTCACTGCCTGAGTGTCATCATTACTGGGTTGGCCAGGATAGGGCCCAGCAGGCGGCCTTCACAGTCCATCCTAAGCTACTGAGGTGTAAGATGGAGCGTGGTGTTGACTACAAACCCTCCGCGGCCCCCCAGTGTCTCCTCCAAGACCCGGAGACTATGTACGTGGGCGACGACTGCGTCACAACAAAATGCATTCGTGACGCAGGCGTTAACAACCATGCAATGCCGCACATTGCAACAGAACTTGTCCTTGTAGAATTTTACATTTTTGTACAAAATACACACCTGCTTAAGACGTTAACTGTATTATTGTCAAGAGAAGCTAAACGGTTTCTGGACTTTGTCAGTTAACATTCAGGCCGTTGGCTCGCTGCATTGCCGGGTTTCTCCATGTTCTGTTATCCGGGCGGCCTTGCTAAAAACCGAAAGTACTGTGATTCCGGTATTTAGACGCCAAGATAAAAGGCTTTAAGGCGGGCATTGAACATCTGAGGGGAAAGCTTGAGCAAATCCCGCAGTGTGTGGTATATATCTGAGTCTGGGTCGACCGGGGGCGCAGCTCCTTAAACGCCTTTCCACCTCAGCTCCGCGCCGGCTGGGTGAACGCTGAGCGCTGTGCGGCCCTGAAAGCGTTCTGGTATCTCTGGCACACACTGTCTCTTCCGGGGGGAACAGCAGCGCACAATCTGCCTGTCCGGGAGTTTCTCGGTAAATTGTGTTTGTGAGTTTGCATTTCGAGGGACATTGACTGCTGGGGAGTCTCACCGAAAAGGAGGATGGCATTTCTTTCTTTGATACTTTTTTATTTTTCCCATTGATCAAAATGTCGTTTTGATCAGAATCCCAAGCACCTTGTTTCAACACGTTAATACTCAAATAATAATATATCAAATAACCCCCCCCCCATCTCCAAACACTCCATCCCACTCCACTGTGAGTCGTGCAACTCATCTTATAGATAAGGTGTTTTAATATAAACTGTGCAATTTCAAATGTTCTTTATGACTGAGTGGAAGCATCACTGTTGAGCATTCACGGTCATTATTAACGGTAAGAATACAACATGTAGCAGTCAATGCATTAACATTGAATAAAACAAAACAAAACACATTTTAATCTCAATTCAATCCCTTTTAGTGTTGATATTGACCATTGAAATGGGTTTTTCTCATCTCTATTCGCCCAGGATTCTGAAGGCATGGTAACCTGTAGTGATGGTGATACATCTGTTCCATGATACATCTGTTCCTCCCACACTGAAGAAGCAGAGTGGGAGTGTTAGAGTAAACGTTATGTTCATGTGTTCATACATAAAATCAATACCAGTCTCTCGCCATCGCTTTATCATTCATTCATTCATTTACGATTGATCACGTTTTTCTATGTTTTCATATATTCATACACAGTATATTGTAGGAAAATGTTCTCTTTATTGTTTAAAGCAATGTTCTCTGATACAATTACTGCGATCTATACACATTCAAATATGTCTTTGACTTTCGAAATTGCACTCTCTTTCTCTCTCTCTCTCTCTCTCTCTCTCTCTCTCTCTCTCTCTCTCTCTCTCTCTCTCTCTCTCTCTCTCTCTCTTTCTCTCTCTCTCTCTCTCTCTCTCTCTCTCTCTCTCTCTCTCTCTCTCTCTCCGTCTCTCTCCCTCTTCTTTCTTTTCCATTGTGCTTCGGTGCCCCTTTGCCAACTCAAATAAATGTTTTTCTCTGGCAAAGGACCTTCAGGGGGTTCACTCGTTGGAGCGATGCGGGTCTCGGAGAACATATTTAAAGATACTTGGCTCGTGATTAACTGTGTGTTTCCTGGGCCACCTCTCGAGATATCAAGCACTGTTTTGAGTAAGAATCGAAAGAGAGTGCGGCTTCACGGGAAATGAACATGAACACTTCCTCCTGACAGATCACGCGGAGTAAACGCGCCGCTTGCTTTCGTGGCGTTCCCATAAATGCGTGTATTGATTGGTTTCTCACCACCTACTAGCGGTGCTGATGCTGGGAGAAGCATTAGTTGGCACGTGCCCTTTGGAGATGTGTGTTATCTAACAGGTCCTGGCTACTTGCCGCTATTTATATATATATATATATATATATTCTATCCACAGTATAAACAACCCGTTTGGCATGGAAGAAGGAGATTTCATAACCCTGTGCATAACCCTTTCTATGGCATTTACATTTTTTATAGTAATAAGAAATAATAATGTCTTATTGCATTTGTTAAGCGCTTTTTTCCCCCTTTGAATAACCTCTCAAATTGCTGAAAGATTAGTTCTTTACTAATCCCATACAGGAAGGGTTGTTCAAACACACATTCAGCGGATTCACCAACAAACACATCCAGCCATTCAAACATACATTCCCCCAATCATAAACCCCTTCACCTATTTAGACTTTCACCTATTCAAGCACATTCATGCACTCACTTATGCAGTCACACGTTCATCCATTCATACAACGCCAATGATGGTTTCATCCATGTGAACAGGGGATTTGCTTCCTATACTGTGGCCCAGGCAAATAAAGAGAACCAGTGAGTGATCATCATTGTCAGAACATGAAAGATCATTGACGGATACAGTGGAGTGGACTGGATGTGGGGAGAAAGACCATTTTATTAAAAAACCTACCCCAAACGTGCTATAGAGAAAGGTTTGCAATTCTGATTGTTAACATTGCATTTTTCATGTAGCTACTCGCTCACACTCACCCTGACAAAAGGTGAGCGCTTGTGTTTATTCTGGGGTGGAATGAGAACAGGGTCAGGGCGCCATCCGAGTTAGGAGTGCGAAACTTTACACGAGTAGAAGTGCAGAATGGTGGTGAATTTATAATCGTTTAGAAACTTGTTTTATTAAACAGACAATCCGGGCACATATGAGACACGCATGAGAAAATCAATAACTGTTGCTAAGCAATCGCAGATATGGGCCTACAGTAGACTTAAAAAGATACTCATATCAGAGAAGAATGTACCTGCATTCGTTTACTAAATATTGTAAACGTTCGTCCCCTGGTCCAAATACACCAAAATCTAAAGTTGCATTTATTTGTGAAGAGGAGAGCTCTTAAGAAGTACAGATGTTTTTTGTATCATTCAAAAAGCACAGGGGAAGCTTGCCAAGGCCTAGGCTTGGCCTCACAAGCAAGGCAACAACCCTCCAATTGGACTCATTAAGGGTTCACAGGGTCTCTGCTGGTCATGGGCCTCTGATCACTTGGCTAGGAGCGTTACGTTTTAGCTGCGGGATCGAACCGGCAGCCCTTCTAGTTGCCGGCGACCTACTCCTCCTATATCCTTCACTTCTGCCTTCTGCCCCTTCCAGAGGATATTTAACAAAGGTTATCTGTAGGTGCGTTTCCATCCCCCTGATTTTATGCGAACTTTGAAGTATCGAATCAAAAAAATGGGAGATGGAAACACACTTTTCGAAACAGCTGTGACGTAGCGAACTTTGAACACACAGGACTGACAGTCTTTCCGATTTCCGCATAACGACCGGCCATAGCAACCCTGCCGACATCAACGTGTAACGTCATCACCCTATTCCGCAGCAACCACTTGATGGAAACGCACCTAATTCAAATTACTTTTTTGCAAACTTTCTAAAGATTCGCATCACCTTTTAGATGGAAACGCAGCTTTTGAGGGTAGCCACAAACAGCAGGCGGACAATGGTGATAATATGATTCAATGTGTGTAGAAAATATGTGCATTAACGGTTGCCTGTTTCAGTCCCGAGATGATTTAGTTTTTAGGCACTGCATTGGATAATCAAAAAGTAAATGCATGCAGCTCTTACTGTCATTGACATTTGCTTGGCTATCCGTTGGTATGAATGTGTACATGCGCAGGCGGACGCGTGCACAAGTTGGTATCATGACTGATAAATGATTGCAGAAAGAATCACGAATAACGGGAAAGATCACCAGAGTCATCCAGATGGGAGTCTGTCTCTGCATGGTTAACTGAACTCTGTGCTTTTCTTGAATGAACTGGGAAATTGGGGGCCTCTGCCTTAGCACAACCAAGCTTATATAAATGTCTCTTGTGTTTGCACGTGTGAAGCAGGAGCAACTGACACTGCTCTTTAGATTAAATGAGATTACGTTGGTACTTTATTCAGCCCAGAGGGGAAATTAAGGTGTTAAGAGCAGAGTGCACGGAATAGGCAGAATGTAATAAGATAAAGATGATGAATAATTTTTTGCGCGAGGGCACAATCCACAGTGGAGATCTGTAGTCACAACGCGCCTAATTTCTAAATCACTGACTGATATTTTCAAAGCGTTTGTTTGTAAGGAAATAATTTTAGTCCATTTGTATGAACGCCGAGGCCTGTTGTTGTGAATTTTAAATAACCCAATAGCTTTTTACTTTCATTATTCAGTTTGCACCATTAAGAGGCTAAGCATAAAACGTGTAACCTTATCTGGCGTGCCTTTTAAATGGAGGAAAGGAAGGAGGAAATTAAAATGGGCTTGTTACTTATCACTGGATCGGCTGGCGGCCGAGTGTGAAGCGGCTGGGATGAGGATCAGCACCGCTAAATCTGAGGCCATGACTCTTGACGCAGGAAACCGGTGGATTGCTTACTCCGGGTAGGAAATGAGGGCTGGGTGATGACCGAAAGGACGAGATCGCGGGTACAAGCGGCCGAGATGAGTTTTATCAGAAGGGTGGCTGGCGTCTCCCTTAGGGATAGGGTGAGAAGCTCAGCCATCCGTGAGGAACTCGGATTAGAGCCGCTGCTCCTTTACTTAGAAAGGAGTCAGCTGAGGTGGTTCGGGCATCTGGTAAGGATGCCCACTGGGCGCCTTCCTTGGGAGGTGTTTCAGGCACGTCCAGTGGGGAGGAGACCTCGGGGAAGACCCAGGACTAGGTGGAGAGATTATATCTCAACACTGGCTTGGGAACGCCTCTGGATCCCCCCGTCAGAGCTGGTCAATGTGGCCCGGGAAAGGGAAGTCTGGGGCCCCCTGCTTGAGCTGCTCCCCCCGCGACCCGACCCCGGATAAGCGGCTGACGATGAGGATGATGATGATGATGACTTATCACATATTTTCTCTGAACCAAGGAATCCATGGCCCAATTTGGTATCTTGATCGTGTTCACCTATGGCCTTTCAACCATTCCAAACGTGGTAGATGCCCTAGCTTCATCTAACCCAACGACTAGAACCCTACACGGCGTTCACGGGGGCCGTTGGGAGTCCTTTTTGACAGCCGCTGTGGAGGTATTCAAGAGAGAACAGGTCCATCAGTTTCTGACAAGTCAATGGAAGGAATTACACATGGCCGGGCTGGTTGACAAGTAATCGTTAGTCATTAGGGAGGGAAAGAGGAAGGAAATGCTGATCTTATTTTTGTCTTCAAGCGGCGTAGCCTTTGATTGACAGCTGGGTAAACCAATCCTGAGCCTGTGGTACTGGCCTTTCTCCACCAGAGAACCAATGTGACAGGTGGAGCTGTGAACGAGGCCGTTTTAATTACCTTGTGGGTATGGCAGACTTAGCGTGGCTTTTCCCCAATAACACTCAGAATCGTCAACTGACTCATGTACATGGTGAGCTTTGAGTTTGCTTATAGTATAAACCTTGCCTCGTTTTCTTTTGGTTTTTTTGGCAACCAAAGTGGAAAAAAAAAAAAAATTAGCAAAATGTTTCACCAGTCAAAAGAAAATTGTAAAAAATAAATCGGAGTACATGGCGTACTGAACCGTAGTCGAGCCCTGACTGCGTGCCCGATGGTGCTGAACCAGGAGACTGCTCCATCCACGCCACAGCCCTCCCCTCCCCTCCCCCAAATCTCTCTTACCTCTCTTCTGTCAGTTTTCCTCAGCTCAGGCGACCTTCATCCCCAGGAGGTGACGGTCCGCGGTAGCGACAAGGTGGTGTTATAGTTGGAGGGGATACACCTCACCAAGGTGAAGTCACATCCAATCAGGGCATCGCTGCCGCTCACGAAAGCGAGAGAGCGATGGAGATAGAGAGAGGTTGAGAGAGAGAGAGCATTCGGGCAGTTTTGCAGGCAGTAATGGTCGGTGTTGCCAGTGGAGCGAGGGGGGGGGGGGGGGGGGGGGGGGGGGGGGAAGGTCATGGTGGGAAGCTTTGATCTGACTCATCTACCAGCCCTGATTTGGTAGGCGTTGTACCGAAGCGTGCCAGTCGTGCGGGTGATCTGGATTGTCCAGTTTCTGTGGATACAACCTACTGACTGAAACTTAGTGTTGTCAAAAGATGAGGAGAAGAGAGACCCCTGGAGAAGGGTTTGAATTGAACCTTTCCGTCAAAGTCAACCTCTCCAACAGCTGAAGGTCTCAAATGCGGCCTTGTTTTGAACTGCCTTTCCTACGCCTCCTTTCCTGTGGAGTGGGGAATTACGTGCGCTGAAGAGAGGGACATAAGAAGAGTATTTAATGGCCTCATAGCCACAAATGAAGCCACTTTCGTGCAAGTTAATTCATGGCCTTCTTTCCTTGTTCCCTTAATACATGGCAATCCCCATTTAGCTAAAGCTGCTATCAGCTCATGCTAAACGGTGGAGCTGTTTCATTGCTGCGACGTGACGATCAAACACACAATCATCCGTCAACGCCGAGGCGAGGGCTTGTCTCGCAAGACACACCGCATGCAGATAGCGTCTCCTCTCCATCCAGTAGGATGTTTCACGCCGTTCGCCCACTCCGGTGTCCTGTTGCTATAGATATCTCAGAGGAGGCTCAGCGAGTAGGAGCGCGGGAGGAGGCTGCGACAAAGTGAGACGAGGAGGAAAAGAAAGACAAGAGAGAGGAAGAAAGAACGAGGAGAAGCCGCAGAAGAGACGAGGTGAGAATCAGGGCAGGGCGATACAGCAATGGCGGGTGGACGGGGAGACCGAGCAAAGGTCAGCGTCCGATGCACAGCGGAGAACAACGGCTTTCGTCGCGGCGTCACATGATATATATATTTATATTTTTGGGGGCTCTTCTGAGACGGAAACCGCGTTAAGAAGGAGAGAAGAAGAGCGGATGATACTAAAGCGGGAATAATGACAGCCGGGGGGAAATGTGAGAATGAGCGCTGTACCTGTCACCACATCAAAGTGCCATCCTGTCAGCCTTCACACACTCTCCCGCGCTCACACACACCCCCTCGTCTCGGCCTAATGAGGCGCATGGCTCCTGGAAGGCGCCTTGTGCGCGGCCCTCTCTGCTCTCCTTCATGAGGGGTGGCGGTCGGCGGGGGGGGGGGGGAGCGGCTGTATAGAGTGCTCATCGCCTTGCCTGAGATCTTCTCATGCCCGCCCCCGTCAGAGACCGTCCACCATTCATCTCTCGCGCCTCTCGCCTGCTTCTCTTCGACTGGCGGGCGCTGGCAAAGCAAGCAGGAGCTTTTTCACCGTCGCTGGACTCGCCCGCATCGAGTGTGTTGCAGTACCGACGAAATGTGTGTGTTTGGTTTTTTGGTGCGTCCCTGGTTGTTGGGGAGAAAGTGGTCTTCTTACCGTGGTAGCCGGCACCTTTGCACTGGATAGACATTGACGAGAAAGACTGAGACCCTGTCCCCTTAAAACGATAAAACTCACAATCACCTACCTTAGGATTACGGGCCATATATGAGGTTTCTATTAAAGGAGACTTCCAGTGAATTTGGTGATAATGTCACAAAGAACACAGTTGGGGCTAGGCATCTTGCTCAAGGAACCCTTGAGATTTGGTCTTGCCTGTATTCTCAAGGAATGAAACTCTCCTCATATGAAGCATGGGCAGAACACCAGTGGTTACACATGGTCTGGGACTTGTAGCTCCGGTAGGGCAAAGGGATATCGTTATGGCTACCCTCTGGGCACAGGACATGCTTCTTCAACAACAAAGCAACGTGGTGTGGGAGTGCGTGTGGCTGATGGCTGGTTTAAGCAGCCTTACCAGGCCGAGTCAGATAGTAGTCTAGGGCTGGGTGAGGCTGCACACCTGTTGCATGTTGAGTAATCAGTGTGCACAGGTTAAACCAGTCATCACTGCACACACGTAGGGAGAGATCTCCAGCATGGCAACATGGAACACCATTGTCCTGCAACTGGGTTTTGAACATCACCCCCCTGCATGGAGCCTTGACTGCCCCACTGAGAATCCAATCAGATATGGCTATGTGAGGCTGCTTAAAGCAGCCATCATCAACACACGATCCCACACTTGGGTTATTAGGTTAATTAAGTCATGGTAACGATGAATCGCGGTTGCTGCGTAAGGCTGTGTTTGTTTCCCTGTGAATTGCAGTAGGGTATAAGACCTAGACATTTTTCTCTATGATTTGAAGCAGTTGGCAATGGTTGACGGGAAATATGTGGAGAATAAAGCGAGGCCTTTTGTCTATGGAAACATGTGATATATCACGTAACTAACCATATAAGGGTCTCCTGATTGCAATGAATTAGATGTGCTCTAAAATATGTTTCCCTTATGTTTTTCCTGCATGTGTCTTGTAAATACTTAAATGCACAATTACCCGTTCCTATAAAAATAAGGTTTTAAGCAGCGTGAAATTGAATTACTTTAACTGAATTAATGAATATTTACCAGCCTGATTGGTTTATACCAGCTTTCTACATATTTGTATTGAATAAAATGCAAAAACCTTTATTGTTCAATGAACTTGGTGTGGCGTTTAGTTATATAACATTGTGGTAACCCGATGGAGGGACACCTCTTTAGCAGATATAATAATTAATAATGGGTGAAGTTGTTTACATGAGTCTGTGTTGGAGTACACATACGCTGTATGTAAACAACTCTGGGCCTGACCACATGGGTGACGACCACTTGCTCTGAAACCATTTATAAACTGCTGGCTCTCATTACGTCAACTGTCATTCATGGCCTATTAATATTCGGAACGGCACAAGGTTTTTTCTGAACCTATTTACTTTGATGCTGTGTGCTACCGGTCCGTACTCTAATGTTCAGATAACTACATTTTCACCATGTGTATTCAACACTTAGAGTCACCCCTTTTCTTCTATTTTATTTATTTACACTTCCCGTCTGACCCAGCACATTAAATTGAAGGCAGCAGAGGAAGCGTCAGCTTTATCATGATGACAAGCTCAGCAAATAAGGGTGAGGAAAGGCCGAAGCCACCCTGCCCTTGCGATTCTCTTATATGACCTTAGCAAAAGCGAGACATTGAGATGTCAATGTTTGCTCGTCCGTAGGAATTGCTAATGATTCCCGCTATGGATTGACTGCTATCGATTGAATAAGATTGGTGTATAACCCTGCTTGGTGCTTTGCACATCTCTTATTGACTTTGTTGAGTCTTGGCTGGTGTGAGGGACTAATCAAGTGTCAACTGGACAGCTGGGGAGGCACAGATGCCTTGTGAGAAATGTTGTTATTCAACAGCTTCTCGAATGTAATGACAATGACTGCATAAACTTCGAGCCTCGTCGCCCTTTGGGGTTCAAACGCTAAGCGTGGCGTAATTGACACCTTGACAAACGATGCTTTAGCGGGAACACTCGTTCGCCAGTGCCTGACGTTTGGGAAAGGTTAACGGAAAATAGGTTACTAATTACAGACCTGAATGCTCTTACGGGGGGAAAAGGTGACATGTTTGTAAACCCATCCCTCTTAAGGGGGTCTGGGGGCATTGTCACCCAGAAGAAAATGTGAACAAGGTATTCTTGTTTTGCATTATATTTTACATTTACTGCATTTAGCAGCTGCTCATATCCAAAGCAACGCACAACCATTTTTAAACACACAGCGACGGCGGAGTCAACCATGCAAGGCTACAGCCAGCTCATCGGGAGCAGTTAGGATGAGGTGTCTTGCTCACCTCTACACTCTATGCTAGGAGGAGCCAGGGTTCGAACTAGCAAACTTCCGGTTACAAGTCAGTCTGCTCTACCTCTTGTGCATTCTGACAAGAAATAAAAGGGAAAAGACAAAAATTTGGTTCAGGCAAAAACACCTTTATTGAAACCAGTTTACTACAAGGTTCCAAGGTTCATAAGATATGTTGTACTGCCCCGTTCTAAAGATTTCTTTGTCATCGCCTCACTGCTAATGTAATTATTTCAGGCGATTTTTTGGAGCATCCGAAAATGGTTTGAGGTCCAGGACTGGGAGAGTGCTATGAAAGGAACACTGTTAACATTGTGCTACTTTACAGACAATACAAATCCGTAATAATGAGCCTGCAAAATATAATTTATACAAGCGCACGTGCGAACAGCATCTGAAAAGCGCTTCGGAATGTGCCAGAACAACCAGGAAGGCGACATTGCACTTTTAGTTAATTGTACTTATACACCGTATAACTGCTCACAACTTCATTTAAGAGCAAACGTTTTTCCAAACTAGCAATGGAAAATAAAAGCTTATTTGTATTTTCTTCTGCCTTGTGTTTGGATGCATGGAGTGCCATCCGGGCAGCTGTGTTGATCGCGGGGTCCATGACAGTTCACTTTCTAAGGGCATTTAAGTATGTTTGAGCCCCCGGTGTGTTTCTGGTGAGTGTGGATGTATGTATGCATGTATGTAGGTACAGCATGTATGTATATCTATAGGGGAGCTGGCCGGGATGGTTAACTTTTGCACGCATAGTCATACACCAAGCTTGCCATAATAAACCGGTCGGGAAAAATTTGATGGGGTAACGTTGATCATGGTAAAGATGACAAAGCAGTTCCCCAGGCACTGATTGGCAAAATGTCTGCGAGTATGACAAGACTAAGGACGTGTCTCCCCAAAGTTGCTATGAGACAACTTTCTGGTCTCACTCAAGTCTATGGGAAATTATGGTAGTTTGCATGTATGTGTGTTATAAGGTATGGTATTGGGCTATGTTGTGCTTTATGATGGCCTTAGTCCAATCCAAGGATTTCTCGACTTTTAACTGCTCCCAATGCAATGTATATTTAAATCCTCTTTGAATACACAATGCAACATAATTAATATCTCCTTGTTCAGGGGATCCACACAAATCTCTCCCAATGGCCTACATTTTAGCCAGAGAGCTGTCTTATTAAATGACACAACAGTACACATATTATTTCACCATTTTACCCATTAATACAAAGCTTTGTTCAGCGCTCATCTGTGTCCCTGCGTCCTGCTTCTAGAAATTAATCACTTTATCCATTCAAGGTGTGAGTGCTGTTCTATTATGCCAGCCCGTACTTTTCTATCAAACCCCAATCACTGGCCCGCACAATCGCGGTAACCCTCCCATAATCGCTAATTAGCAATCTTCCCTTAGGGCGGAGGATTCTTTAACTGCCATATTTCTGCGAGATGTGACCCCATCCATCTTCCTCTAATTAAAGCGGGGGTTTCAGGGTCTCCGCTTATCGAGTGCCTCCCACACTCCCTACAGGTGTTAATGAGAGGTGGAGGCGAGAGAGATTTAGAGTCAAAGGAAAAAGGTGTTGATGTTTTTTCTCTCTCGCTGCATTTTGAAGAAGCCTGATCTGGATTGAGTCGGTGTGGGGCTTATCTAGGTTAAAGCGATATGATGGGGACGGCTATTTGGTTCCCGATTCGGTAAGAACAATAAGTAACACATAGAACTGTCAGGGACAGTTGACTCTATTCATGCAATTTTGTCGTTGTGAAGATGTTTGTTATTGTTTAGTGTTGTTTTTTTTGTACCATTTGTACTGTAGAAAGTGGATGGAATGTTAAATGATGGCTATTGGAGAGAAAATGTCCAACATGATTTACCGTTGGGACAATCAATTGGTCAATTAATTAAAATATAGTTTAATCATTGACATTTCATCACTGACTAGTAAAAACACTGAAAAGGTTCGGTGTTAAGTTAGCGATAGCATTTCATTTTCCCATAACGAGATAATTAACAATGCTGTATATGAAATGTACCACATAACTTGAGTTATACCATAAGTGTCCAAGAAGCTAAACCCTCTCTCAGAAATGACCATTAACATAACCCGCTGCCCAGACGTAGTTCCAGACATCCACACACACCTCGCCATTGGTGTCCCTTCATCGTGATGTCACAAAAATAATGGATTTTGGAATCAATGCCCATTTATGTAATCCCTGTGGTAAAGTTGTCTGATCGCATGCACCAGTTCTGAACTAAAGTATGGTTACATTTGGCCCTTGGAACTGCTGCCCAGGCAAGCAATGGCTGAAGGTGGTTAAATGTGAGACTTTGGGGACTTAAAAAGCAAGTCTGGATCAGTCGACCCGACCCTATCTCCTAAACTTTTGGATTGTTTAACTTCAGTTCTTGATCTTGGGAACAAACAGCCATGCCTTGTCAATTGAACTAAGGCCGCGGTCAACCAGAAAGGTTTAGAGGTGGACGATTGATCACACATTGGTCACTCATCCAATTCTGTGTGGCCCAAAACGGGGTACACAAATCGCCAGGAGAATCTGTGGAAAGTGCCAGTGATAAAAAGCATGATTCGCAGAGGAAAAGTGCTGCATATATCTATATCGAGGGTCGACATTTATCAATGGATTCACATGATGTTTAAGTGTGTACATTTGGTTGGAGCCGATACCACCACGAATCCAATTGGCTCTATCGGTTTCTCTGTGTGACCAAGACCTAGACACTCTGGGTAATGAAGTAATTTGACACATATCCCCTTTGGACAAGCCAAAGAATAGGGAGAGAGGTTATGAGGAATAAACTAGCTGGGATTCTGTTTATTGGGGGTGTTGTTGCAGGACCCGGTTAAGGATTTGTCTGGAATTTATAAGCCAGGCAGGAACAATCTGAACCCTGACCCCCAAAGACCCTGAGCAAAACCTGCATTTGCTCTTGAGACTAAGCCCACATATGAATGTAGAATGATTAACGATTAATTCTGTCTGCCATTTTCACTCGGAAATTCTAGCTTCATAGTTTATGACCTTTCTTTAACCAGGATATTAATCATATATGTGTGTGTGCGTGTGTTTTAAAGTGTCTGCTTCAGCCCGTACACTACATATCTTCCAAAAATGTGTATCGTTATCTAGCTCTCAGTATACGCGGTATAGTTCTGATTTAAAAAATATTTATTTGTCATTTCATCAATATTCTTCGTGGGAAACACTTTTGACCTCTGCAAAAGTCAACAAAAAAATTTTTTGCCTGCAAAAACTGACAATGAAATGGAGATGGCTGGTGAATATTACAAATGTGTAACCCATGTTTTTCCAACTGTTTTTCCATGCACACGATAAAACCTAAAAAGATTTGAATCATTGCATGGATTCATATCAGTAGTCATGCTTAAGCTATAAGCGTCATAGCATATGACGAACAGAAAAAAAAAAAAGGCCTGTTGCTTAACCATTTTGAATTGTGGAATGACATTGTTGAAGAAATTTTGCATGATTTTCTAATTAGTTTCCCTTCCTTCACTTTCCTGCACTTAATGTAACAAAACCGTTAATGCAGATATAATTATACTTTGTAGCCAATCAAGTAATAATACGCCTAAACTTTGTAATAATACCTCTGTAACTCTTAACTCTGAAGATTTGGGTGTTTCAAGTTATATAGGCTATGCGTTGGTACTCTGGTACTCTGTTTTTGCAACAACGATGTGTGTTGGATATTGAAGCGTTCTGTATTGCAATGTGCCAGTGCTTTGAAAAGTAGGATGTCGTACCAGTTCAGGTCGATATAATGTCACTTCTGGCTCCAAAATGATCACAGACGGCCCCTGCCGCCAACTTGAATTGCTCTATTTCATGCCACCTTATTACCTCAGTTTAAACCTGGCCAAAAGGAGAGCTGAGGATGTGACTGGACAAAACTCCATCGAGGGGAGCGGGGAAGGGGGCGGAATGACTTCATCACGTCAAGTGCAAGAAAATGTACGGGGAGGGAGGAGAGTGGTGTGTGTGTGTATTGAGAGTGTGGGAGGGGGGGGGGGGGGGGGGGGGGGAGAGAGAGGAAAAGGATGGAGGAACCGAGAGAGTAGAAGGGTGGGTGTAGAGGGAGGGCTGGACTAAGCGAAGGGTTGGACGGGGTGCGCATGACATCATTGCTCCAGCTCCCGAGCGCGGACAGCTGTGGTCTCTCCAAGAGCGCGAGCTTCTGAGGGACAAAGTCCTCCTGCGATACCTTCACGCGCGCCGAGCCATCTGCAACCGCCACACCGGATTTTAAAAGTATTATTCACCAACGCACCGAAAAGCAACCGAACCAACCCGTGAACCGCTCCTATTTTGGATCCGCCGCAGGGACGCACACACTTAACGGGATTACTCTTTGTTTTAATAAAGAAGATGTGATGTTTTATAAGCTGACGGGGAAAAGAGACTCCACCGCTGACAAAAAGGTAGGGGCGCTTGCCTGATATGTTTTCTGTTTTTTGTTCTAAAATGGTTTGGATATCATTGTAACGTCAGAATGAAGCGGTGTAGCGCATAGAAGGGGAATAGCTGCACGCGGAGTTCGGAGCGCGCGGCGCTCACGCCTTTTTGGGGTTTTTTGGATACCGAATGAAACTCCGCTGTGGAGCGGGTTGCTGAGGAAGCGCGCGTGCGAAGGAGACGCAGGCGGTTGCCAGGATCGGCTCTTGAGAACCCCGCACCGAGCCTTCTGCACCGGGGTGTCACAGAACGGAAGCGCGAGCGTTGAGTTGGGAGCTGAGCGCGAGACGCGAGAGGGAGACGGTGGTCCCGTATCGGCGCGAGAGCTGGCTCGCGGCTGCCGCAAAGGTGTTGCTCGTAATCACTTCTTGCCGCCTTTTAATCATTTAAAACACGTGAATCGAGCTGTGTGAGACCCGCATGTCAACCATATGACATGGGTGTACCAATACGTGATTTTTATTATCCATAAATAATCGATAATGGTCGGGGCCAGACCCGCGGCACGCGGTGGTGGTGGGTGTAGTTAAACCAAGGCAAAGTCGGTCCTGTAGTGTTTTTTTTCCGCCCTGGAAGTGGCCGTTTTGAGTGCTGGAGGTGATGGTGATGGGGATGGGAATGGTGATGGTGATGGGGTGCACTGCCTTCGGTAGCAGGTGCATCTCTCCACAGGGCTGCTGCTCTAACCAACCGATCCGATGCTGTGTGTGTGTGTGTGTGTGTGTGTGTGTGTGTGTGTGTGTGTGTGTGTGTGTGTGTGTGTGTGTGTGTGTGTGTGTGTGTGTGTGTGTGTGTGTGCTCGCGCGTGCCCGACTGTGTATGAATATGCCCCTTGACGATATCATTCTGTGTCTACTCGCATATGTACGTTCGATCATGAATTTGTTTTTCATTTCTATGGTCGGACTGACAATCCAGAAGACATTATAACCCAGAATCATTGGGGTCCTTAGGGTATCATAGACCTAAGGCACGCGGAACAGTGGACGGATGATCATGTATTTTGTTAGCGCTCTCGCCATTCTGTTGTAGCCCACTTTGTGTGTGTGTGTGTGTGTGTGTGAGAGAGAGAGAGAGAGAGAGAGAGAGAGAGAGAGAGAGAGAGAGAGAGAGAGAGAGAGAGAGAGAGAGAGAGAGAGAGAGAGAGAGAGAGAGAGAGAGAGAGAGAGAGAGAGAGAGAGAGAGAGAGGCGCGCGGGGCTGGGATACACCCTTAGATTGCGCATCACGTTCCTAATCTGTGTTACGAGGAGTGTCTTCGGAGTGAAGGGGGTGGGGGGGTTGAGGCGCGCCACTCCAGCAGCCCTTCAGAGGTGGAGCTGGCGGTCGATGTCTGTAAGGTGCCGATGTCAATCTGATGCAAATCGTCCGTGAATACTGGGCCATGAATACTGGGCTGTGTGTGCGTGCGTGTGTGTGTGCGCGCGAGCTTCGAGAACTATTCATGTGGATTTTTGGTAAATATATTTAATCGGGCTACTTGTGAGAATTTACGCAATACAAAAAGCAGATCCATAACCAGATCCATCTTTTTTTGAACGCAGGCCCACGCGTTAACGTTGAGCCAGAAGCCAATCAAAAAGCGGGCTGAAATGGAAGCAGGGATTTGCACGACCTTTAGTTGCATAGTCTATTAGACAGTGAACTAATGTACTATGTATAATAAAAAAAAAAAAATCACTTCTCAATATCTCGAAGAAGGGTATTTATCTCCACATCCTTTATTTCATTATTATTCATTGTTTCGATGGAAACAAGCTCATCACGCTGCATCCGAGACAGCAGAGCATCTCGCCCGCGCCCGGGTTGTTAAAAACAAAATAACTTTTAGTCATTTTCTTCCCTGTATCCGTGGTAATTTGGTTAGTGCTTATTTTACGAATCCCGGAGATAGTTTACAGCTGGTAGCAGTGGAGCAATGTAATCAAATGTGAAGTCGCTGTGTATTACAATTCCCCGTTATGTCTCGGCTTCATCCCGATTCCCGCGTCAGAATGCCTTGAAGCACCTCGTCGACTAACAGGTGACGAGAGAGAGAGAGAGAGAGAGAGAGAGAGAGAGAGAGAGAGAGAGAGAGAGAGAGAGAGAGAGAGAGAGAGAGAGAGAGAGAGAGAGAGAGAGAGAGAGAGAGAGAGAGAGAGAGAGAGAGAGAGAGAGAGAGAGAGAGAGAGAGTTTGTGTGTGAGAGTGTGTGTTTGTGTTGCATTTCTCTTCATCTCTGGAATCTCCCGGTGTCACATGGGACTTCCATCTCCATGTATGCTGAACACTCGTCACCGACAGCGCAACATCACACTTTTTTTTAGGTCTTTATCAAGTGCGATGATTTGGGTGCAGCCATCAGGTCTAGAGCGCCACGGATTCAAACTGCTGCCCGCGCTGCCACCACCCACCCTGTGTGTCTGCTTGTGTGTGTGTGTGTGTGTGTGTGTGTGTGTGTGTGTGTGTGTGTGTGTGTGTGTGTGTGTGTGTGTGTGTGTGTGTGTGTGTGTGTGTGTGTGTGTGTGTGTGTGTGTGTGTGTGTGTTTGCGTGCGCGCGCGCGAGAGTGTGTGTCTCCTCTGTCCCTTCAACAGCGGAGGCAAAGATCTAGTGCCACCCTGCAGTCACAAAGATATGAGTGAATCATTCACGCGCGCTGTCTTTACCGACACGGCTTGTCGGGGGGGGGGGGAGGGGGAGGGGCCCGGGGCCAGAACTCTCTGTCAAACTTAATGGACTGGACACTTTTTTTATGACGCGTCTCAGGAGGTACTAGCATAGGTTGACGCCATTGGTATCTGTCGGACATGTATCTCCCGCTCCGTGGTGCGGCGTGAGTGACAGAATGGGGACCACACACACGTGCACACGCAGATACGCGAGCACACACGCACACACACAGACAATTAGCAAATGAGGACTGATAAACGGTTAACACAAAAAGGTTTTCTAGAGGTGACCTGATAAAGTAGATGAGTATAATCGACTATGACTCGTCCATTATCTCCCTTTTATTTGTCTTCGTCAATCAAATTAATAATATTTTTTCCCCTGGTAAGCGCCAAGACGTTTCTGATCAACTCATCTAAGATTGGTCTCATCCTGCTCCTATATATACTTCAGCCAGGGCAGTAGACATGTTTATAGGCCCATCATTTGCATTTCTCTCACCTGTTGGCGAACAGATGTGGGGAAGATGATTGCATGTGTGTGGGAGTTGCAACCTTCATTACACACATATTCACACACAAATGCACACACACATGCACATACAATCCTTTATCCTCCTCATGTGGATGTATTACTTGCAGTTGATGAGCTAGGAGATGAATCACATCATGCTCTGTCTCAAAACCGGTCGCCCATCCCTGAGTGCGTATGTGTCTGTGCGTGTGTGTTTGTGTTGTCGTCATCTGGTCGTTTGTTGTGGACGCCACGTCAGAACCTGAACGGACGGAGACAGGGTGCCCGGTTTCATAAACGGTGAGGGGACAGTTGGCGAGGAGGAGGAGGACGGATGAGACGCGCAGACAAGGAAATATATAATCATGAGTGCAGCTTGTGGAGGGTGACGCCTGCCTGCTCCCTAGCACTCTAATTACCCAGAGAGCGCTTGTTAGTTGTCACCTAAAGATAAACAGCCAGTTGGCTTATTTTTCCCCCCAATCCTCCTGCTCCTCATCCTCATCCTCATCCTCTTCCTCCTCCTCCTCCCTGTCTGTTCTTTCTTATTTTTTGTTGTTTTTGTTCCTTGCTGCTGGTGGCGGAAGCTGAAATTCTAAGCAGGGAAATGTCCATAGCAGACCCTGTCCCTGACTGTGGCTCACGCAAACCCTGTTCACCAAAGCTCCTTTTGGCTTATTTTCAGTTTGTGTTTTTTTCCTCCCGAGAAATGTAAAGCAGCCGAGAGGGAATCAGTGCAGCCGGTCGGCGTTGGACGGTTAGGAAGGTCAGAGGTCGCGAGACGCAATACTTAAGGAGACAGGATGGGGGTGACATTTCATTTATTAATTTATTTCCTGCCAAGCGTCAGCAGGGTATTATGCAGGGAGTCATGACAAGTCGCACATGTTTCGCAAACAGGAATGCAAATGAACGCCGGAATAATTCCCTGGCTAGAGGGAGAGGGGGAATTATCCGTTGGTCTTGCCCTCTCCGAGTGCTGAAATAATGTTTCTTATTTTTATGTTTCTTTGTACTGCGGTAGATCTTGTCGGTCTCAATGAGCGCATCGCACAAAAAAAGCACTGTACACTGCCTTCTCCCTTTCCCCGCTCCTCTAGCCAGACCTGTATTATCTGGTAGGTTCTTCACACTTTTAATGGCTTAGATGTGTCCATGTTCCTCGTGTTCCTGGAACATCTCGAGACGCCGCCGTCAAGACAATGAGGCCAACCGTATCCGTCTCTCTCCCCTCAGAGAGGTGGGGAGGAGGGAGAGGAGGGAGAAGATGGAGGGGGGAGATGCTGGAGTAGCAACGTGGGCGTTCTGTCAGTTTGCGTTGAGTGGAGACATCTGGTGGGAGTCTACTCGCGGAACACGTGGTGCCACTCCCTTGGTTAACCCCTACCCCCCCCCCACCAAGAAAACCACCCTTTTCAGTGACCTCATCAGACCTGACCTCATCCTCCTTCTCTGAGCAGAGCCAAAGTGATGCCTCGTTAACGATGAGTCGTTTAGTTTGCCCGTCTAAATCAGTTTTTGGGGCGGTTTGTTCTGTGGAGCGATGCCCTTTGCGATTGGCAGAAGGAAGATGCAGCTATAGGGCCGGGCTGGTTGCAAATCACCAAAAAACACATCCATTACACAGCCTCCTGGTAGAAGGGCAATATGTAAACCTGTCAAATGTAAATGACTAATTACTGAGAAGCCATTTTAATCATCACGGAAATAAAATAGCATGTGTAGCTTTTAGAGGGCTTGATTACCATCGGTTTTATCAAACGGTAAATCACCCAAAACACAAAACAGGACAACAACAGTACCGGGACCAGCTGTGTTTCATACCTATAAAATGTAAAAACCTAAACCTGTGCACCGATGTATCGGGCCTGTAATGTATTCCGCCGTAATGCTGCGGAGCGGATACGGTGCCGGTGCCGGGGGCCCCCCCCCCCCCCACTGTAACTACTCCTGGACCGGCCGTTCGCTCGTTTGCCTTTTCCGCCGGTCCATCGCTCACCTCCAGCCCTGCGATGAAGCTGATAAATATCAGATGACAAACAAACTGTCCCTGCCGGCTTGCCTTCCGGAGCGCTAGCGATTAGGACGCCTGTTATTGGAGGAGACAAACGAGGTGGGTGGAGGAGGGAGGGAGGGAGAGGGGGGGGGGGTGGATGTTGCTCTCCCTTGGGTGGTGATGGTTGAAGGTCACAGCTACATATCACCTCACCGCCTCTGCCATGACAACCACGCCCCACCCCCCATTACCACCCCCCCAATCCCTCCAGAGGCGACAGGGGCAGATCTCTCCTGCCGCTCTGTGGGGAACGTCTGGGTTTTCTCCTCTCCATGTGGTACGGGGTAACGGATGGGAGTAAGAGGGCTTTTTTTTTTTTTTTTTGCAAAGGATGATTCATCCGGACAACGGCAGGGGATAAAAAACTAAGACGCTGCCTCACTTTGTTTACTACCCGCCGCTGTAGCCAGCATGCTCGTCATCGCCGTAGTAAATCCTGAATGATTCATTCGGCGTCTCAGGATATATACCTCAACATTGAGTACCCCCCCCCCCCCCTCCCCTCCCACCGCCCCCCCCCCATCCCGCCCCTCACTGAGTGCTTCGGCTAAGTGGGCCAGGCACCGGGCTGAAGTGGAGATTGGGTTTTGAGGTGGGCACTGCCGGCAGTGAAGGTAGTAGGGGTGGTGGGGAGAGGGAAACGTTGAGGAGGCATGGTTAACAGGATGGACAGGGGATGGCCTGAGCAGCGAGATTAAGACAGAGGAAGGAGAAGGGCTTTGGTGGTGTTGGTGGCAGTGGTGGTGGTGGTGGTGGTGGACTGGTTCTCTGACGGTTCTCATGGAGCTCCCCTTTGCAGCACAGGCATTGATCTTTCCAAGAATAATCCATTTAGACTCAAGAGTGCCCGGCCTTGTGGGCCCTCCTCAATTATTTATGGACAAGTGCTGGCCAGGCTTCCGTTCGGGATGCAACAAGGCACCCCGGGAAACCGCTGGACAGCAGATCTGGAGGCGAGCGAGCCGTAAACGGGGAGAAACAGGGAAAGAGGAATCGAAGGAGGTTGGAGATGGCACCGTTAGAGCAGATGATAGCCGGCCTAATAGAAGTGGATGGAGGAGAAGCAACGCAGGAATGGGGAAGTGTGAAGATAAAAGAAGAGAGATGGATGGACAAGGGAGCGGAGGATGAAACCTTTTTGTAACAGGTCTGAAAACCCAACATGTATCGATCGGGGGGTAGATTGATGGCAGCCAGGATGGACAGTGTGAAGAAATGTCAGCCCACTGACCTCTCAGCTCAATCTTCATCCTGTTCCCCCTCCGTCCAGCGTCCATGTTGGACAACGAATAAAGCACCGCGTCCATTCTTCGCGCCTGTCAGTGAGGCATCTCAACAGATGACACATCAAGTAAATAACCCGCGCCGACAGTGCTGACGCGGTCGTGTTACTAACTGTAACGTATGAGGCAATTCCGAGAATCTTTCATTAAAACCTGAATTGGATGTGAAAGATTGCAGCGGGTGCTGTGAACACGATTTAAGGTGACTTTACTTAAGGCGGTTTGAAAGAACACGGTGCTTTGTATCAAGAACACGGCGATCAAATTCACCCACCCAAAATGGAATTGATTTATCTTTGTGATTACATTTGAATCATGTTTGTTTGGGGGCGGGGCGAGGGTAACTCTGTAACCCTACTCTGTCATTTGACTATTATCCGCTCATGTTTTCTCTCTACCCAGATGGGGCCTCTTAGTTTGATGTGATTCTCCTGGCAGACATTATTACATTCCCACTGCCTCGAGCCAATGTCCAGAGGCCCTATAAGGGCCTTTCACCTGGTGCATATTGAGAATCCTATATCTGAGATCCGCAGGGCCCAGCAATCAGAATCCCTATCTGCACGGGTGAGTGATTTCAATGGGTCAGCTGTCATACGAGAAGAGAGGGACGGAGATTCTCCCAAGCTATTACTGAGACCTGAAGGCATTTTTAAAAACGTCAAGGCAGAGGCCATCTTTGAGGAGTACCATCGAGAGTTGTTTTTTTTGTAAGAGTATAGGCCAGTTTTTCTTCAAGCAGTGTCTATTATGTGGACTTAACATGTTTATGCATCAACTTAATAATTAATAAACAAACTAAATGGGTTTAAAGCTGGAAAGCAATAGTATTAAAAAATAATTTAAAGGAATTATCAAATTTGAAGGATAATTTTTTGGTATTAGTAGTGGGAATCCCATTTAAAAAGAATTGAAAAGGATAATAAAATATTGATCCTATTGTGTTTTCGTATCTCTTATTCCAGCATAGCCTATCGTTAATGTGACAGCTTTGCTTTTGTTTTCAATTGAAAACATTCATTTTACTTTTATTCGATTTATTTGACTTTTATCCCCGAAAGACGTTCGGGAAAACTATTTTCTTTAAGCAATGTGACTCGATTGTCAAATAGTCGTACCGCTGAAAAAATACATGTTTTCTTTAAAGACACATTGAGACCTATTTGTTCTCTTGGTAATGACTCTGGCACTATCATTTATGATCATTTAGAGGCTCTGCCGCGATACTCCAACGTTTCCCCATCTGGCATCGCCGCGACCCCATTCCTCAGTGTGGAGCAGCCGTCTAGTGCAGCGGTCCAATCAGTGAAGACAAAAAAGCAATGACTAACTTATCACTCCCTGAGCATTTAGTGCTTCTGTCTCAGGCCTCACGACGCACAGGAGATATTAGCCAACCGTCGCCTTGCTAGCCCGGCCTAGTCTGTGTGATTTGAGGCTGTGAGGATCCTGCCTCTTGTTTTTTTCCCCAGATTCTGCCCCTGTAGGATTTAGTGTTGGTCCAGAGCCATTGATTATTGGATTCTAGTAATTGTTGCGCTTTCGCTTGATTAACAAACCTGTGTTTTTCCTCTTCTTCCCTTCGAGGGCTCACTCAATAAGGTGGTCTTTAATGGTAGGAACCCAGCTGGGCTGCAGACACTAATAGAGTCTTGTCAGCAGGGGAGGAACAACGTCTTCATCAGCCTCCTCCTCCTCCTCCTCCTCTATCTCTCAGGTTCTTTTTTTTTTTAAACGGAGATGGAATAGCGTGTTCCACAGGGACAAGGCTGCCAGGTTCATTAACTGAGATTACACTGCTTATGGAACGGTTTTGAATCGCCATGATTAGAAAACGGACAGAACGAACTGGACAGGAGTTGGCTAAGAGGTATGTGTGTGTGTGTGTGTGTGTGCTTGTGCGTGCGTGCGTGCGTGCGTGCGTGTGTGTGTCTGTGTACGTGTGAGCATGCGTGTGAGAGAGAGAGCTCGTTGAGAAGATGATTGATGTGTAGTCATAGCTGCATAATCCCGAGAATGTTAGGAATCTCCCCACTCTTTTGTTCAGTTTCATAATCACTGGGATATGAGCGAGAGAAAGACTAAAAGGCCCCAGGTGGAGGCAAGCAAGAGAGAGAGAGGGGAGGAAAGAGAGAGACTGATCACAAAAGCTACTGTGTGTGTGTTTGTGTGTGTGTCTGTGTTTCGGATACTCTGTGGACCTGGGAGTATTATATCCGCATCAAGACTCCTATCTTTTCTTATCCCCGTGCCGCTATCTACAGCTTGTTCTTTATGACTCAAAACAACTCTCTCTGCGGAAACGCTTTCGCTCCCCTAATTAGCCCACTGTACAGAGGGACGCTTAGCGTACATTTTTTATGCTTTATTGAAGCTCTTAGGCACCATATCTGAGGGGAATTGTTTTGGGGATAGGTTTTATTTTCCCAGCCAATTTCTGTTGCGTCGGTTTATTTTTTCCAAGTGATAAAATCCCTTCAAACATGTTCATTCACAGTGCAGCGTATCACGTAATATATGTGCAAATGGAAATTCAGAATAACAATGCTATTATCGTCTTACTATTGGTGGTGTGGCAGTGGTGGTCGGTAACTGATCCGACCGATGGCCAATAGGGAGAGGTTTTGCATTGAACGTTGGACCTGTGTAGGGTGGTGGGTGGAGAGGATGTAGATATGATGATGGGGTTGGGGGCATACTTAGTGCTGGCAGGAATTCTGTCTGTCTGTCTGTCTGTCTGTCTGTCACTGATTCTCTTTCTCTGTCTCTCTCTCTCTCTCTCTCTCTGTCTCTCTCTCTGTCTCTCTCTGTCTCTCTCTCTCTCTCTGTCTCTCTCTGTCTCTCTCTGTCTCTCTCTCTCTCTCTCTGTCTCTCTCTGTCTCTCTCTTCTCTCTCTCTGTCTCTCTCTGTCTCTCTCTCTCTCTCTCTGTCTCTCTCTGTCTCTCTCTCTCTGTCTCTCTCTGTCTCTCTCTCTCTCTCTCTCTGTCTCTCTCTCTCTCTGTCTCTCTCTCTGTCTCTCTCTGTCTCTCGTGGCCCTTTTCATCATTCCGCGAATCTGCGGTGTCTGTTCGGAGACAGGAGATGTTTATCCCACAAGCTTCCTTAATGCATAGCAAAAACGAAATACTGTCATTTCTTTGCAGATAACGAACAAATATACATTGTCTCTCAAATTAGACAAGAAAATACTACAGTATGAATACTACAAGGGGAGAAAGCTAGATGACTGGAAATTAAGGCCATCTTTAAGTTAGACGACAGGGGACTTAAATACTGTTTTATTGACAGTTGTCCCTCTCTCTCTCTCTTCGGTTGCCTCTCTC
>NC_044059.1:9116087-9118587 GCF_902167405.1 Gadus morhua
GTCCTTGGTTTAAACCGCATCACGCTGAACATCACTCTTTCTCTCACTCCATCGTTCACTTCCAACCAACCCCCTCTCACTCTATCCCAGCCTCGCCCTCTTTGTATCCTTTACTCTTACCCCCCCCCCCTCTCTCTCTCTCTCTCGCTCTCTCTCTCTCTCTCTCTCTCTCTCTCTCTCTCTCTCTCTCTCTCTCCCTCTCGCTCTCTCTCTCTCTCTCGCGCTCTCTCTCTCTCTTCTACAGTCCCTCTAGCTCCCTCTATCAATCTTGATAACATCACCTTTATCAATTTCTATTTTTTTCCTCTCTCCCCTCTCCCCCTCCCTTTTCTCTCCCTCTACTCTCTCCTAGGTTCTCCATTCATCTCTCTTCTCTCCCTCTCCTCTTTTCTGCCCTTTCCCCTCCTCTCCTCTCCCCTCTCATCTCCTCTCCTCTCCAACCTCTCCATCCTCTCCTCTCTTCTCCTCCTCCCTCCTGACCTCTCATCTCCTCTCCTTCTCTTCCCTTCTCCTCCCTCCTCTCATTTCCTCTTTTCTCCTCTCCTTCTCTTCCCTTCTCCCCTCTCCTCCCTCCTTACCTCTCCTCCTCTCCTCCTCTCCCCCTTCCTCTCTCACCTGTCCCCTCCCCCTTTCCCTCTCCCCTCCTCCTCCTCCCTCCCTACCTCTCCTCTCCCCTCCAACCTCTCCACGCCTCTCCTCCTCCTCCCTCGTGACCCCTCATCTCCTCTCCTTCTCTTCCCCTCTCCTCCCCGCTCTGCCCTCCTAGTCCAAAGGTGAGCGATAGTGGGTCTGACATCATTACCCTTGTTGTGACAGATTTCATTTGTGCCCCCTGGACCCATACATCAGACTGACTGATGGAGCAGGGCCCCGAACCAACGAGAGCCCCGCCCTGAGAGAGAGAGAGAGAGAGAGAGAGAGAGAGAGAGAGAGAGAGAGAGAGAGAGAGAGAGAGAGAGAGAGAGAGAGAGAGAGAGAGAGAGAGAGAGAGAGAGAGAGAGAGAGAGAGAGAGAGAGAGAGAGCATCCAGTCATTAAATTGTTGGATATAATCAAATACATATAATTGATCATATAATGGCCCCACCATTCTTTCTAGAACTCTTAAGATAAACACTGTTTGGGTATGAGATTCCCGGCACTCCGTCTGTCGTCGTGTTTGGTCCGGGGAGTTGATCCCGGGACCGCTGCTGACCGTCCTCAAACCTGACGTTTTTACAGCCCGGTGCAGGAGTTTTATGTGCTGCTGTCCATTCGGGGTGCATGTGCTCCGTGATCTATTATTCCTCGGCCATAAGTGCGATTATCAGCCCACAAAGGATTCCCAGCGACTCTGACCCTCCTTTCAACCCTCCACCCATTGACTCCGGCGCTGCCAATTTAGACGAGCCCGTGACAATAGCGCCTGCGCTCACAGACCATCGATCCGCGACCGTAATAATGCGCGGCTTATGAGGCCGTCGGCGGACCCTTTGTGGCCAGGGCGACAGCAAAACGTGATGTCTGCTGGTGTGGGGAAGCTTTTAATGACCGTGCCCGGCCCGCCTTTCTTCTAGAACCGTGGCGGGAGACGCCTGGCTAGTGCGTTGTACTCGGTACTACGGACCGGAGGACCGCAGCGAGTCCATTAGAGGAAGGTTGGTAGAGTTGGGAGGGCCCAAGAGAGAGAGAATGGCTGAGGTTCTGTGGTGGGGAAACAGTGGAAGCCATTTTAGATCAGGATGGAAATGATGCAGATGGTTTTGAGGAAATTCAAAGCGATCTGAGCATGTTTCTCCATCCGATCCTAATTATATGGATGACTATCTAGTTATTTGTTTGACTTTCTAGTTATATGGATTGCTATCTAGTTAAATGGATGACTATCTAGTTATATGGATGACTATCTAGTTATAAAGATGACTATCCAGTTATAGATTGCTTACTAACTAGTCAGATGGATGACTATCTAGTTATATGGATGGCTATCTCGTTATATAGATTACTATCTAGTTATATGGATTGCTATTTAGTTATATGAATGACTATCTAGTTATATGGATGAATATCTAGTTATATCGATGACTATCTAGTAAAACGGATGACTATCTAGTTTTATGGATGAGTCATCCCACTTCTAAAAGTGGGATGACTTTTGGAAATCTTTCGACATCATTTAAACAATTGTTGGACAACCAAGGTCTTTTCTTTTACGGTTAGCAAGAAAATGAAGTCAGCGTTTTCTTCATTCTCTGTCAAAAGATATATCTGTGAGGTCAAACTGCGTTGGAAAATACAGACATTGTTCTACCACCCTCCAAAAAACTGCTTATACTGAGAAAGACACTGTTATAGCTCGGAGATTATAGTGAATGAAACTTTGGAATATATCTTTCCACACTGCTACTATTTTCATAGTGAGTTAAAAGAGAAGTTTACCTTGACTCGAGGTAAATTGCTCGAGGTGTCTGGAGGCTTTACTTAAAGCTGTATTTTTATTTCCAAGATGGCCGTGGTTCTCT
>NC_044059.1:9126087-9173587 GCF_902167405.1 Gadus morhua
GGCTTCTTACAAGAGGGACATTCCCAGTAAATCACATCCTACTCTCCGAGTGTAGCTTGTCGCAATAGCCATCTCGCCTTTGCCCTCCAGGTGACCCAACGGCCGAGGCCAGCCACACAGCGCTCGCTGGGAGATGGCGTAGGGGAAGGTGGTGGGGGTGGGGTGCATGGGCAGGGGGTTTTCGAGTTTTCTTGCCAGTTTTCTTGCCAGTTTTCTAGCGCAAGACAATGCGCCTGCACCTGGTCCGCAGTCTCATTAAAACGAGTCGGTTCCTTGAAACGTCTCGCGGAAACAAGGAGGAGGGAGAAAATAGGACGACAGTGTTTACCAAACCAAAACAACAACAGAGAAACGTTGGTGAAGTGGGGCATGAAGGAGAAATGGGAGCAAACAGCCTGCCTGTTTTACTGGGAATTGGTGTTGGATCCTTTTTCTCTTCTTAGCACCACCCCAACACCACCGCCGCCTCCCTGGCGGACAGCTTTGTACTTAAATGATAGTAATTACCTCGTCAGTTTTGACACGGTGATAACGACACTCATGATGTCTTTGTTTAAGACAAAGTGGGAACTCCTCCGGAATTAACACAAGTGCATAAGAGGCTGAGGTGGCTAACAACAAAATGTGTACATCTCTGTGTGTGTGTGTGTGTGTGTGTGTGTGTGTGTGTGTGTGTGTGTGTGTGTGTGTGTGTGTGTGTGTGTGTGTGTGTGTGTGTGTGTGTGTGTGTGTTTGTAGGTGTGTGTGCATTTGTGACAGACTCAAGCTGAAAGTCTATTAACCCCCTTGAATTGAAAGATGGGTCTTAAAGAAGCAAGGTCTTTGAGTCAAATATATAGGCTCATGAATTTCATCATGTCATTTTAACTCCTTGTCAGTATCTTTAACCTATTAATCAGTACATTGTTCAACATGTAATTAGCTAATAAGTGATTTTTCACAGCATGTAATAAGCTATTTGTGGCAATTACCACTAAACCTTACTTACCCTAAAAGAAAAATCTAGATCTCGACCTCATTTGGGGACAAACTGATTAGTGTGGTGCTTTATGGGGACAATGGGGCCCTTACTATGGATGCTCCTCTGCCTTCTCGGGGCCCTGGCAGAGATACACTGGACCAGAGGGGCCTGATGGATTAGGCACGGCATGTTGTGGCACGACCCCGCTTTGCTCAAACGATGTGAGGACCAGCCCCTCAACACTGCTGACAGGCTGAGAAACAAAGGTCCTGCTCTCTACATTTCGTCACCACCCCGGCCCCAAGGGTCGGAGACCCCCGAGTGTATCATAATGGAATAATCCCCTTATCTGTTGTCTGATGCTTCCCCTCACACACGCACACACACACACACACACAGACGCATGCAGGCAGACGGCGTTCACACATAAGATGGCATGCACACACACACGCACACATATACACACGCATGATGACTCATACGTCGACACATGCACATATACACACACACATAAAGACCCAAGTGCACAACATGCTCTGCCACCTCATATACACAAAGGCACACACAGGCACAGAGAGAAAGAGACACACCCACCCACCCACACACACACACACACACACGCACACGCACACACACACACACACACACCGACACACCGACACACAGACACAAGCGCACTCCAAGGCACATTTATGTTGATCTCAGGTACAGCGAAAGAAATCATTGCCGTGCCGACCTACCTTCAGACCGCCACCGACAGGATGGTCAGACCCCCTGGGGCCCGGAGGTTCAGACCACAGACCCAATGGTGGCCAGAGTAAACCACCATTACCTCTGGCCAAAACAATACGCTGACGAAGGTTATCATTTCTAAACCACACCTGTAGTCCTTGAGCTCAAAATAGCTCTGAGCCCATCTAAGTGATGGGTTATTACCGCTCTTTTATTTACAGTGGGGGCTCAGCAGGGCTTTTACTTTGAAATTGTCCTCGCCACCACTTTCTAGCATGTCATGTGTTGTGCCGTTGTTGACATAAAGTGAAAGGCAAAGGTACACTTTCATAAGAACATGCACACACACACACACTCACACACACACACACACACACACACACACAGACTCCCTGCAGGTATATTGGACTTGGTGTGTGAATGTTAGCCCACTGCCTGCTGTGTAGCTTGAGGCTTCATCTATTTCAGCCCTGAGAGGGAGGGAGAGAGAGAGGGAGGTGGGGGGGGAGACGCAGAGAGAGAGAGGTGACACTTTCAGAGACACTTCTTGTCACACACACACACAGAAGTGACAGGAAGGGAAGGATATGAAATCTGGAAATATCCAGAGGCTAAAAAGCAGCTAACCTTAGCCTGCTCCTGCTGCACGCGCCCAGGGATGCAAATTAGACAGACAGGTCCAAAGGTCTCGGAAGGAAGATACAAAGAACACGGGGAGGCCCCGGAAGGTAGATGGATAAATAGGTACAACAGGTTCGCTCAAAGTAATGGCTTGTTCACATGTGCTATTGGCTAGTAATAATAGATTGTAAAAACGCAAGGTGTTTTACAAAATATAATGGCATATACTGGCATTTGATTTTTCAAATAATATATATTATACTTTTAAATAAACTTAACATTTCAGCTGTATATGCGTGTTGCTTAAGTTTCCATTACTATCAATTGCTGTTGTTGTCAAGGTCCAAAATGTGAACAGAAAAATATAAATTTAGAATAATAACAGGTTATTGTTACTACTATAAAGAATCCATTGTGAAAGGGTTTTCTAGGAGGGTTTCAGTACAGTATAGTCCTTACATGTGGTGTGAGGGATGTGTGTTTAGTTTATACTCCACCGGCGTGGGTGGAGGGTGGAGTGCCTGTCCTGGAGTGACCACCGCTTATTACTGTCCTGACGCACTAACCTGGACCTCCCCTGTGTGTGTGTGTGTGTGTGTGTGTCACACAGAGAAACTATGACCACGTGCCCAAGATCATGTGTATCTCTATATGTGAGTGTTGGTGTGATGGTGTTCCATGGATATAGAAGCTTAAGAAACGCGCGCGCGCGCGCGCACACACACACACACACACACACACACACACACACACACACACACACACACACACACACACACACACACACACTCAGGATCATATAGGGGCCACAGTGTTTTACTCCGAGCCGAGAGGTTCTGGGTTGAAACCGCAATGTCCTAGTATATACTGTACTTCTGCTGAATGTAAAGACCACGTCCTCATCAGAGAGAATCGTGCACTGTTGGGTCAAATAACGGTAACATACGATTTCCAATGAGTGCAGCAGGACTAATTAAGACAGGCATCAACAGATTTCCCACAAGGCCTCCTTACTCCAGTGACAATACCAGTGTCACTTTCTGTTTGGTGGTTGATTCCAAGGCTGGGTGTGATATTGTATCACATTATGAGAGAGAGAGAGAGGGGGGGGGGGAGAGAGGGAGGGGGCGGGGGGGAGAGAGAGAGAGAGAGAGAGAGAGAGAGAGAGAGAGAGAGAGATGTATCGGTTGTCATGCTAAAGAATGTGTGGCTCGTCCGTCAACGCATTATCGCCCCGGCGTTTCCTTCACCAGGGTCGATAGCGCGAGCGTCTGTCCGGTCTTGGTCGAGGCATTTATGTACAGTGAAACTGTAATTCCTCTTCCTCACTTGTCAGAGTCGTACAGCCAGTCCACGTATGTATGTGATGGGCTTGTTCTGGCAGGGGAATACGGGAGAAAACAAGCTTCACCTGACAGGAATAATAGGTATACTTGACTTGGATGAATTAAGCCTAAATGGTAAGGCTTTAAACCCAAGTGTTGTATGCAAACAACGCTGGCATTTTACCTCTATATTCTTTTGTTGTTTGCGTCGTACGATGACTTGCCAGGGTCAGACACTTCCTCACCAAGATGTTTTGACAGTAGCATAGTAAACATTTTGAGAAAGGAACAACAGTGTCTTTAGTGGAGGATTAAATTCGGTGTTTGGACCAAACAAGGAATTGAAACCACGGGTAAAAAAAAATCCCTTGTGTCAGAGGAGGCGCTTATTTGCATAAAGTGAACTGAAGTTAAACTTTTGTCCCTCCAAGCCTACCCAGAATCCCTTGCCCGAAGGAGGCGAGAGCCACACTCGAGACTACACGTTTGTTGGGGCCGAGCCGTGAGTGTTATTCGATCGGCCGCGGCGAGACACTCGTGTTCAAACGGTCACGGGTGTCCAGACAGCGAGTAGCGCATTTGATCTCCCCCACTCACCTCTTGTGATGCCTCCCCCTCCTCCTCCTTCCCCCCCTCCTCCCAATCAATACATCGCCACGCAGGGATCTGTGGGCGAGATCAAAACCCATGTTGTTCGTCCATATCTTACCTTTTATCTATTCTGCGGCTCTGCTGCAGTCGTCCAGGCCCACCGCTGATGTTCAGGGACTTTGCCTGACCACGGCTGCATCTCTTTCAGCCTCCTCTTCTCCCTGGTCTTCTGCCAAGCCACCCGGCTCCAAGAATATAATGATCACTCATAAAGGGAAGAGTGGCTGACTTATGTGGAGGGAGTAGCACTCAAATGGTATGAAATCTTTGTCAACAATTCCGGTCCTTGTATATTTAAAAGACAACTAGAGATGGAAGTTCAGAGCTGACTGAGTTTGGTCCTATGAGTGAGTTTGCGTGTTTCGAAATATTAAGTTATGAGTGCAGGATGAAAATGTTTTGAAAATGTGTTTTGATCCTTGAGGATTTGATTGGATGATGTAAAAGTGACTTTACTCAGTGGCCAGCTGTGTTTCGAGGCTTTATGTAAGAGATGGAGCAGAAATAAATATGTTATGATATGATTGGGCTGGAATGTTTAGCCAGCTGTTGTCTCTGCTGTTGAGGAACTGGGGCTATTGTGATATTTTTCAGATCGATGTTCAGACACTTACATTGGTCCAGGTGCAACTACAACCTTTATGCCACAAACCACCACACGTGTACATTATCTGTAATTAGCAGTATTACCACAGTGTTTTGGGGCCGGCAAGCTGTTCTCAGTAGGCTTAATCAATGGCTTCACAAGCAGTCTCCCAGTCCACGATGAAGCCCTCTGTTTCCAAACGTTTCGCTTAGTCTCCGCTTAGCTTTTTCTCCCTTGGTCAAACCCAATAGCCCCCGAGACCAGATGGGCCAGATGTGTTAAAGGCATACAGATGGTGACGGATAAGTCCTTTTCGTTTTATTTTATTTTTTATTTCAATGTTTATTGTACACAGATTAAGGCTGTGTATCCTTTTTTCTTTCCGAGCTCTCCAAATGTTCACGGCTTTAGGCCACTCATCATGGGCATGGTCATTCGGGGGAAAGGCTTAAAAAGAAATCAAATCGCCTGCCCTCCTTGCGGATTTCGAGTCCTTGTTATGAGCGGTGCTGTCACATCTCTGCCTAATTTCCCCCTCAGCCCCCGAAACAATCGCCTCATTGTGCCTTTAAATCCCCCTGTGAAGAGCGACAGAGGATTGTCCGTTGCGACGGCGGATCCGCTGCTGTTTCGTTTTCTCTGGGCCAAGGAGCAATGGAAGAGGCCAGCCATGTCCAAAGGGACAGCAGCAGGTACAGCCATCCTGCCTTCTTTTGGACCACACAAGTCTTGTTCAAAGAGTGTGTTCTGTTTTGTTAAACATGGGGAATTTATGCCGTGTTTTTCTCCCCGTTTGAGTTCTTTAGTCCCAGTTCAGTTTGACCTTCTTTTTTAATTCTGATGATATATTTGATTTGCAGTACAGTCAGAACGTTCTGTACTGTGTGTCCTTTGCAAGTTACAACGGCAGGTCGTTCCCTAGAGCGGATATATATAGAACAGTCTAATGGTTTTGACTCCCAACTGAAAAGTACTGGGTGCAATCCCCAATTTGCAGAGCCTACCTGTAGGCACCTTTTGAGCAAGGTGAATTACACCCTACCTGCTCCATAATGACACGTATCTGAAATAATTGCAAGCCCCTTTGGATAAAAAAGTACCCGCAATAATACTAAGTAGTACAATCATTTCAGCAGTAATTACAAACCCCTGGCTTTGGGTAACACACAACCAGGAGTCAACAGAGGCCGGGGATGCAGAAATAGCCAACTTCCAAGCTGGTTAGCTCATTAAGGACCTCTTCCTGGGAGAGACCCAGTTACAGTGTGGGCTCCTGGGAGACCGAGGAACCAAGGAAGGGGTCTTAACAATCCCCTCTGCCTTCTGGGTCTTTTGGCAACAGGGAGGACCTCTGGGGAGAGAGAGGGGTTGTGGGAAACGCAGTCTCCTTACGCCCTCGCCGTCTTAAGTTTCCCGCCTGACGCAAGCCGGATAAGGACTCCAGCGGCAGCGTCCTCCTGTGTTTCAAGACTGATTAATCCTTTGATTAGGTTAATCCATTCTACGGAGCGGGGGGGAAAGCGCCCTGCTCCTGTGCCGGCCTGCCTTTCCTTTATTTATTTCAGTCTTCTTTTTTTTTATTTTTTCGTAATGAATTCATTATTTTTCTTCAGTTTCTAAAGGCGCCTCTTGCATCGTAATTTGTTTTTTTCGGCTTGAAATGTTTAATAGGCTTTCTCATTAAAATACGCCCACACAATATTAGACCGGGACGCGTTGCTCGTTGTAAAGAAGGTGTTATGTGATGGGATTCATTGATGCACTTTTTACCGCCCGTTAATTTACAAGGGGCACTCGGATTCAAACAAAGTTCGGTGTGTGTCCTTCCGTATTAAACGTGCTGTCGGTTGGTCGGGATTGCGTTGGCTCCCCCCCCCCCCCCTCCCGAGGGGGGGGGCTTTGTTCTGCCCGGGGTTTCGATCGAGGAAATGGCCCTTTGTTCCAAGGAGGGCCCAAAGACAAAGGGTAATGAAAGTCAGGTGACGCAGCCAGACACAATAGGAGGCCTCGCCTGATGTATCGCCACGCTCCACAGCCATGACTAGGAAGCTGTAATTAAGGTGAAAGGAGAAGTCCCGGCCTGCTTTAGACGGTTCCGTTCTCCCTCGCGAAGCCGGCACTTAACGACTATTATGAACGACGGTGTACCCTGGACTCTTAGATGATTCTCGTGTAATTAGTTTATTCCTTTGCTTTGCTTCAGCCTTGACTTGGAATATAATAAATATAAATTGTGGCTTTCGTGAGTTCAGCAAGTTATTTTTACACTACAGTAGGGAGCAAGCATACACCTCCTGGAAGGTGGTTGTGTTTTCCCCCGTTTCCCTTATAAAGTGATGAATCTAGTTCATGATCTTTAGGAGCAGTAAAAAAAACAGGTGAGGTGGCTAATCCAAAGCGACTTAAGTGAATTCAGATGCAGCTCTTTATGGAGCAGTTAGGGGCCGGGCACCTTGCTCAACGATGCCTACAAGTAGTTTATGGACAATTGGATATCGAACCCAGCGCTCTAGGGGTTGATAGTGGGAGAACAGACACTATCTTGCCCCTCATTTAACACCCGAAGCAACAGGCAGACACTGCTCTGCTCCTGAGTGAGCAGGGCCCTCTCAGTGACCTTCCAGCTGTTGGGACGATTGAAGATGGCTTTGCGAAATAGAGGAGGTGATAGCGGAGCTAGTGCGGCTACGCTACGACATAGCTGTGACAGAGCGCTGATTGAATATCGCTTCCTGCAACCGCAGAGCTCTAGGTTAAATTGAGCACACGGCTAAATGGGCCTGCATTTTTAATCTGTGTTTGAGTACCCAGATCTCATCTTGGGAGAATGGCATGGCTTTCATTTATTTAAGAACTGCCGCAGAGAGCGAGCCAGCCAGTCACTCACTGAGATGGTTCGCCCGGTCGCTAGCGCTACAGAGAAAGTTCCCGTGCTCCTCCGCGGTGATCCCGGTGTTCCGCCCAAGGGTGGTGCGACTGGAGAGCGCCGGTGACCTTCCGGGAACATCCGACTCCGTTGCGCCGGAGTGTGTTTGCCGGATCCGTGTCCTGTCCACAAGCTGTTCACTCCGTCCCGAAGAGCACTGTAATCATTTAAATAATTGATTTCTTTCGGGGGGTTTCAAGGGCCCTTGGAAATGCTTTTATTCTTTTTTTTTTTCCCTCCCTTCTGTATTCCCTTGAAGGTGCCTTTCATCGGAGCGATCTGCTTCTGCGAGCATGGCGTCCTTCTCTCTGCTTAGATAAGGCTGACAGTGTTAGGCCAGTAACTTGGTTTACATTGGCCGGCCATGCCCGCAGCCTACAGAAAGAATCGCCGTGACTGAGTTAATTAAACCACTGTCATCAGCAGCTTCACCTGGGCGTGGCCGGAAGAGCTTTACTTTTATTATTTTGTAATTTAATTTAATTTTAATCCCAAGCCACTGCAGCAAGCGAGGCCGGCATAGCTCTGCGGTCATTTATTAAATCAAATAGCCATCACAGACCCCACTTATCCATGTCTGGGCGGTGGTGTAGGAGGGCGGTGGTGGGAAGCTGGGGGGTGGGGGGGGGGGGTGGATGTTGATGGTGGCGAGCTATCATGCAGCTCATTCTTAATGAGGCTGGATTAGAGAGGATGATCGCGGCTTTGCCAAACCCCTGGTCCAGAACTGGCCAGGGGGGGGGGGGGGGAAGGGGGCATGTATGCCGAAGTCTGTCCTCCAATTTGAGGCAGCTTCTGCCTGGATTTGTTATACTAGAGAAGCAGTTAAGAAAAAGTAAAGGTTTGTTTCTCCGGCGGTGGTATGTGCAGTTAATATCGTTGTATTCCAGCCACTCTCCCCTGCACCCAGCCGACCAATCACCACAGCCGGCTTAAGCCCACGTCCCGCCCCTCCTCCCTCTCCAACCACACACACAGACAGAAGGATTAACCTAAGAGCTGATTACTATTTCTCTGATTGCTCTGCGGTGATTTATGTATTCATCAGTTTAATTATTCACAATTCAGCCCCCGTTGGGGGCTGGGAGGCAGGTTTTTTTTTATTTTTTATTCATCCCTCAAATTGGAATAGAAAAACGCTCTTATTTCCCGCGGTTCTGCACGCTGGAAAAAAGGGACGTTGTGTTTGGTCTCCAGCCCTAATTGCGTGCAGTGTGTTGGTATCATGCCTCGCTGCCGGACCATCGACCGTAGCGCTCCCCTGCCGCCCGGTGGCTTCCTGTACGGCCCAGATTTATGTCTTCATCGCTGCCGCGGGGGTCTAGTTTACGAGCTCAGCTTCCTGCTGCCTGGCGTCTCGGCGCTGAAGTGGGCCGTCATCGCCCAGACAACAAGATAATACGGAGATTTGCAGCGGGCGGTGTAATGTTGTTATATTTTATAATGTTAGCTTTCAGGGAGAGAGAGAGAGAGAGAGAGAGAGAGAGAGAGAGAGAGAGAGAGAGAGAGAGAGAGAGAGAGAAGGGGGGGGGGGGGGGGAGAGAGGGAGAGAGAGAGAGATTGGCCAGCAGCAGAATACAGGGAAGACATTGTTCATCATTTTGACCTCCTGACCTTTGTTCCTCACTCTGACACTGTCTCTCAAACACACACACCTCCCATCATACACACACAGTTTACATTACAAATGCACACCCTTCTCACACAATTTACATTACGCACACCACACGCACACAAACACATCATGAATAAACATTCTATATACATATATATTCAAACACACTGTATTGATTACACAAGCACTCATCATACATAAACACAGTCACACAAGCACATACACTACACACTTTACATATACATATCCACATACACACACACACACATTATGCATGCAACACACACACACACACACACACATTATGCAGACACGATCGCACACACACACACACACACACACACACACACACACACACACACACACACACACACACACACACACACACACACACACACACACACACAGACACACACCCCAACTGTCCTAACAGCAGTCCAGGACATGGGAGCTGGGAAAGTGATTTACAATAATTAATCCACAGCCTCCAGCTGCCCTATCACCCCCCCCCCCACCCCCTGACTGTCCCCAACTGACCACACTTAGCGCATCACACACACACACACACACACACACACACACACACACACACACACACACACACACACACACACACACACACACACACACACACACACACACACACACACACACACACTCTAAAGCCCGGGTCTGTGAGCCAGAGGGCCACATCTGTGACCATCTCGGCACTTTTCCAGCTCAATGTCACACACATCCCCTGTGAAGGACAACAGGGATTTAGTCCACACACGCTCACTAACACATGGACACATACTCATGCTGACAGACAGACACACACACAAACACACACGCATGCTGACACACAGACACACACACCCAAACACACATGCCGGCACACATCCACACACACACACACACACACACACACACACACACACACACACACACACACATACTGCAGACTTACCCAAACACACAAACACACACACACATACATACTGCAGACTTACCCACACAAAAAACACATACTGCACAAACACGTATTGACCCACACTCATGCACACACACACATGGACACACACACACACACACACACACACACACACATCCCTTATCTTGGCCATCATCACGGGCCGTTAACATGAGGTCGTACCACAACATTATTTATTGATATGTGAATATTATTATCGACTATAAGACGGGTGAGTTGATTTACAGCCACAACACACACACATACATACACACACACACACACACAGACACACTCGAGAGGCCAGCCATGCCCCCCCGAGTAATTGAATATTAGTCACAAGCCGTCACGGGCATTGAACACGGATCACACACACACATACACGCGTTCAGCGTGTGACAGTACGCACATACATTTTCTCAATTGGAAGCACACAGATGCACAGACGCTGACATAATCCTAGGAATACTAATGCATAGTTATACACTCGGCCGTACACACATACACACACACAGACACACACACAATCAAATTAGAACATGCAATCGTCCCCCATAAATGATACTGCACTCCAATCTCACGTGCGGTGATTACTATGAACCAGTGTGTGTGCTTGTGTGTGTCGCTGTGTGTGTGTGTGTGTGTGTGTGTGTGTGTGTGTGTGTGTGTGTGTGTGTGTGTGTGTGTGTGTGTGTGTGTGTGTGTGTTCGCTCTCACACTGCCCCCTGTCCTCGTGGGCCTGTCAATATCCCCCTCTTGAGTGTGAGCGAGCGGTTGTCTTTAGGTTAGCCTCACCTAGTGGAGGGGTTTTTGACAGCCAAGCCAAGGTAGTCATTACGATCGGGCTACTTCTGACACAAAATAACATGCCGTTTATCCCCACGTCATGCAAGACCCCCTGATTATTGGAACAACTCCACCGTGAAGCCCAG
The DNA here is from genome assembly GCF_902167405.1 of Gadus morhua. Classification (NCBI taxonomy): domain Eukaryota; kingdom Metazoa; phylum Chordata; class Actinopteri; order Gadiformes; family Gadidae; genus Gadus; species Gadus morhua. The sequence goes on from NC_044059.1 coordinate 9,137,389, forward strand.
GGTGTTAAGCTGTGCTGCAGGTTGAGGGTGAAATAACTAATACAAATTAGTCATTATCAGCTACTCTAAGCGGTAACAATGTCATAATTATAATGTGCTGTGAAGTACTGGGTATTTATGTTGTGCTTGATCCATGCCATATTAACATCCTAGCCACAGTGATAGATACTACACAGTGGACGGGGCTATACACATATCATTAATGATGATTACCTCTACCTGGCCTTGCACTAAGTCTTACACATTCCACATTTGTATAGCACTATACAAATGCGGAATGTGTACAGGTTAAGGAGACAGGTAATTAATTCATCCTCATTGCATGGAAATACCTTCTGTTGATAATACCTCTGAAGCACTGTGATTTAACATTTTAACAACATAGTAATAAATACGATAACATTAATGAATGCAGTATGTATCACATAAAACACAGGTTCATATTATTATTATAAACCTATTATTATTATAGTCGTTTCTCAGCTATGCGGTTTTTATACCTCTCACATTATCCTACATTAATATTTATATAACAGACAATGTTACCCAAAGTGACTTCCAAGTGAGTCTGAGAACAAAGTCAATATTGGCACAACTACAACCAAAAGTGCTGCTCGAAACAGTCTTGGAAAGCCGCGGAGTGCTCACAAAGCTAACCTGTCTCAGGATCCTCTCCCCAACACAATTGGAGGTCAATCCACTTATTCAGCATCTTTGCTACACATTGTCTTTGTGGAGGCTGGGAAAGGAGCAAGTAGTGGTGGTTGTGGTCACGTTGTTCATGTGGCTCAGAACGTTTCCTGCCACGGGCAGGAACCGGCATTTGAATGAGTCGAGCAACAAAGGTTAGCATCCAAACATTGTTCTCTTCAGCACTTACAAGGAAACCTGTGCCTTTGTGTCTCATAGGTCTCATAGGAAAGTTTGTAGCCATCGTCTTCCATTCTAATCGTACTAATTGAACCTAGAACTGAAAACTTTTCCAATGCTAGAACTCTTTTACCTGTAATTCATTCCTCTCCTCTGGTAAACAGCCTGACCTGATTCCCAGGCGTCCTCTCATCACAGAGAACTCCTGATAGTGGATGCTTAGGAATGTGGGAATGGTGGCGAGAGAGGGAGAGGCTACAAGGGAGGGTCCCAAGATCTTTCCTCTTCTTCTTGCGTCTATATCGGCGTTTCACCAGGTGTTTCACCTTTGCCTGACGTACGCAGCTCAAATAAAAAAAAAAAGAGATCGGAATTTGCGTTTTGGTAGAAGGAAGTGCGGATGCTATCCCATAATACTCAGCAAACTGAACCCTTCCACTGTGAAAGGTTATAGGATGGGAAGTTAAGAGGAGGAAAGAAAGGAAACAGAATTGGGCTGGGGAAATATAAAATGGTGGAGGTCAGGTCCAGGGGGGGACGATGTCTAATGAAGCAGACGTTAAGGAAGACAATGTTTCCATAGAAACAGCCTCTGGATTCTAATGAGATTTTTTCCTCCCTCATCGTTAATGCAGTTCTCCAATCTAGCGTCTTGCTACACTCTCTGACATTTGCACCAATCTGCGTAAGCCTCCTCCTGAATGTGATTAGGTCTTGTGTCTTATATAATGAGTAAACCTGTGTCAAAGAATATAAAATATAATATAATTTTCAGATTATATATTCGATGATAGAAATATTCTGATTTCTAGAACCCAACAGAGACCCGAGGTTTCAATTGTTGACGCTACGGGGCGGAGAAACGGAAAGAGAGGAGAAGGAGACGGAGGTGTACGAACAGCACCTCCGAGAGAACACAAGTGTTTTCGCCTCCCGATTTACCACGCCGCCCGCTGCGGCGCCATCTGCCCGCTCGCACACTCACCGTACCGCCTGCCAATATGTGGCTGTGTCACGAGAAAAACAAAAAAACACAGAAGAGACGCACGCCCCCCCCCCCCCCCCAGGCGGAGGAAAAGACACTCGCAATCTCACTCACCTCCGCACAATAAAACACCAAACAAAGACGAAGACACCCACCGGCGGTATCCACGGCGACCACTGCCCCCCCCCCCACACACACACACCACCACCACCATCACCACCACATTCATTGGCCGATGCGGCTTTCAAACCTCGGCTAAGCTAAACTTGTCCGTGTCATTGTAGGTTCCTTTTCCGTGCCAGAATTTACCGGAGTTAAATCATTACAAAGACGGTGTTGGGTTGCGACCCTAGCCTGGATGCTAGCCTGGATGCTAGAAGGCTGAGGCCCTGTTCCGGCTGAAGAATGGCGAGGAGCCCAGTGAAAAGGAGCGTCTTGTGTGCGACTGGGGGGGGGGGGGGGAGCGGCAGTGTAAACTGCAGGTGTGCGGTGAATAAATGTTGTGCGTTAAACACACTCCCTCTGCGACGCGCTTGGCAGGCAGGTGGCGGCAAGAGGGAGGAAAGCAGAGCCCCTCTGCCTTATCTCTGCAGACAAGGCTCTTCCCACACAAGTGCGCACGTACACACACACATCCACACACACACACACGAGGGTGCACGCATGCATGCACCCATGCACGCAAAAAGCCCCAGGGGTGCTGTCCAATTATACTCAAACACACCTGATCTTTAGGGGATGAGAGTCTGCTCCCTTCTTCATCAAACAGACACACACCACACACTCTCTCTCACAATCACACACTGCTCTCTCTCACTCTCAAACACACGTACAAACTACTCTTTCTCTCTCTCACACACACATGAGCACACTTTTACTATTCTAGACACACACACTTTCTCTCTCTCTCTCTCTTTCTCTCTCTCTCTCTCACTCTCTCTCGTGCACACGCATCCACTTTCACTATTCTAAACACACACCTCCCTCTCCAACTCGGTCTCACACACACACACACACACACACACACACACACACACACACACACACACACACACACACACACACAAACACACACACAGTGGCACACACAGGTGTTCTAAGGTGGCACCCCGGGATGCGCCTTTTTATGTGACACTGATTGGCTGGTGTGGGGCCGACATGACCCTGGCAGCCAGCCAGCCATAAAGAGCAGGGGATTGGTGCGGTGGCCGGTTGCCATGGAAACGCACCCCCCTCCCCCCCCCCCATACCTGGCACGTGACGCGGCCTCACCTCGGGGATCCATCCTAGCCTCTGTGATCCGCTCCGTCCCCGGTGGAGCCGGTACCTCCGGTCATAGAGTGAGGGTTAGCTGCTCCGGCGAGCGCCCACTGCAGCCTGTGAAGACCTCGGCCCTGGCCGTGTCCGGAGCCCCCCCCCCCCGTCTGGGGGTAATAATGAGCTGCTCTGACATCTGGCTGGAGGTAGGACGGGGTAGAGTTAGCCCTCCTCCTCCTCCTCCTCCTCCTCCTCGGTTCCCCCCCCCCTGACCTGCTGGACACATCCAGGGCCGCATACCCAATGAGGTGGGATGTGATCGGGGCCGGGCTGACCGGGCGAGTTCCATTTTCCACCTACCGCGGCGGTGTTCTTTAAGGGTCTCTTTGCTGGAGCATTGCAGCGTATACGTTCCGTCACATGGCTCGAGATTCTGTTTGTCGTCTTTGAAACTTCTACTTCCTTAGATCCTTCAGTGTAATTATTTTGATGATTTGTTAGATCTTTGCACATCTGTAGGAATAAAGATTGTGATGTGTATGCATATGCATATGTGCAGCAAATCTATGAGCGCAGTGACTATAAGTGCCTATTGATGCACTTAGCTGAGCTGAGCAGTGCTTGAATGAATCACACACACACACAACCACTCTCTGTCTAGCACACATACTGACACACACACACTGAAACACACACAAACTCACGCACTCAAGCACGCACACAGAAAAGTTTCGGCCCGGGCTCATTAGAGATGTGAAGTGGGAGATGATCAAAAAAAGATCCCAAGTGGCGATTCATGCAGATTCACACATTGATGCTCACAGGCAATCAGTGGCAAGCCTCCTCCTATGGCCCACAGAAGCACCGCGCTGTGGTCACAAAAGGCCAGCGAGACGGTGAACCAGGGAGGTGGAGATGGAGAGAGAGATGTGGGGGGGGGGAATCATCTCTCAGTCCCCCAAGCTCCAGTGCTCTAGGTTGGAGGCAGCTCATTTAGCAGTCCTTTTCATTAATGTTTCTCTTTCATTCTCTCCCTCTACCTCTCCTCCCATTTTTCTGTCTCTCGCCATCTCTCTCTCTCTCTCTCTCTCTCTCTCTCTCTCTCTCTCTCTCTCTCTCTCTCTCTCTCTCTCTCTCTCTCTCTCTCTCTCTCTCTCTCTCTTTGCACATTCAAGGTACGAACGATTGAACAAAAACAAGACGAAAGGAAGACGCAGCTGGAACCGCTAGAGATATGGAGCTAAAGAGATTTTGAAAACATCTCCGTCGGTGAGTTGATTGAATTTGTGTTCGCCCCCCCTCCCTGGAAAATATACTGTATTCTTCTTCTTAATCCCTCCACTGTATGAATTTATTGTACCGATATGCAAACCGATTCGGATTGATTCGTTTTTTCCATCTTATTCGGGAGGGGGCGGGGGTTTACATTGATGCTATCCATCCAAGTGGATTAATCCTGCGTCTGCTTTCACTCTTCTCTCTCTTTTTCTTGCTGTCTCTCTCGCTCCTTTGTTGAGCCCATCCATCCGTATTGACGTTTGAAGTGGGTCTAAAAAGCGGCTATCATCTACCTGTCGCCTCAGCTTAGAACCGAGGACACCTGCTCTTTGTCCCCCTGTCTACTCCTCCCCTCCTCCTCCTCCTCCTCCTCCTCCTCCTCCTCCTCCTCCTCCTCCTCCTCCTCCTCCTCCTCCTCCTCTCACATCACTGCTTCAGATGGTCTCGGCCTGTCGCTCACTCCCCTCTGTGTGTTGGTGGATGAATCCAGTTTTGACAGGTTCAGATTCACTACAGTATGGACATTTTTGTCTTCTTTTTTTTTGTTTTTGTCGCTGCCCTGCATAGATCTCTCTTGTAAACGAGGTGCAGAATAGCCTTTATTCTAATAAATATATTAGTATCATAGTAGAAGTCAAAATATCAAAAGATATGTTCAAGAAATATACAAATACTATACACTGGCGAGTAAACTGTATTGCTAATTTCTGTTGCTATACATTTTAAGAGATTTGTTAAGAGGAAACTCACCCCAAAAACAGCGACACATGCACCACTTATCGGTACACGTTTAGTTTAGCGTGTACGAAGGCGTGTCGGTTTAGTCATCTGCCATTACGTCCTTATTTGCATGCCATTTGTTGATTGCAAGCGCTGCTGACTGTGGCAGTTAGACACATCGGGTTAGGCAGCTGTGTGTGTGTGTGTGTGTGTGTGTGTGTGTGTGTGTGTGTGTGTGTGTGTGTGTGTGTGTGTGTGTGTGTGTGTGTGTGTGTGTGTGTGTGTGTTTGGCTTACACTCACAGCATGCTCCTCTTTTTGCTCCTCTTTCTCTTCTTCTGCTGCTCTTCTCTTCGCCTCCGGGGAGGGGGGAAGTGGGGTGGTGGGGATGGAGGGGGCAGTGGGGGGGGGGGGGGGGGGGGGGGGACCAGTTGCATGGTAACAGCTGTGTTTGGCATATTGGGCCGGGACGATCCAGAGTTCTACTCCCTGACTCGCTTCACTTCACTTCGCTAAAGTGTCGGGAACGCCGAGAGATAACATTTGGAGTCCCTGTCACGCACCCAAGCAGCAGAGATAGAGGGAGGGAGAGTGGGAGAGAGGAAGAGAGAGAGAGTGAGAGAGTGGGAGAGAGAGAGAAGGAAGGGAGATAGTGGGAGAGAGAGAGGGAGTGAGGTCGAGTTTTTGGCAGGACTTGATTTAATATGTTCTTTCAATATATTTCATTTTAAGGGTTAGGGTTAGGGTCCTTCATGCAGGCATTTGGTTTATAACCCAAAACCTTTTGGATGGTTTGTGAAATATAACCAAGAATAATCACCAGACTTTCCTATTTCCTATTTAATTATCACATTTCGCATTCATAATATGTGGGAGATTTTCTGTTGTTTTTGTGAAACATTTTGGCCGGATATTCTCGCTGGCTCCAGCACTGCAGCGTGCACATTGTTTTTTCAGATCCCTCTCTTCGCCCAGGGAGAGGGTGAACTATTCTAAGCAGGCAGTGACTTGGCCAGCTCCCCAGGGACCTCACACCTGAATGAGTCGACGGCAGCTACCTTTGGCTAGGCTTTAAAGAGCAGCTCAGAGGGGGAGGGGGGCAGAGGCAGAGTGGTGTTGAGTGGTGGTGGGCTATTCCTGAAATGGCTTCTAGCATGTTAGCGGCACAATTAGACAAAGGGCTCCTTTAATCTTGGCAGTTGAAGCTACCGTGGAGCAGGAGATGTGTACTGGCGTGCGCACATGGGCCTGGCTCTCTGACAGTGTGGTTAATGGATCTGAAAAGAGACAGCTTCCACCAACACCCTAATCTGAAGATGGCGTTGCCCTTGTCCGTTGGGCCATTGTGCTCCCCGTCTAATGAAGGACGTGAAAGCGACATAAAAACAACAACAGAAACAACTAAACCCAATAACCCAGAAGTAAATTAACATTATTCGTTTTTTTGCACGCTCCAATTATTTGTCGCCGCATTTAAAGAAATGCAAATTGACCCGTTGACTGACGCTAATGGATTTGATTACAGCAGTGTACATAATTTCATGGGTTTGTGAGACTAAAGAAATGTTTTCTCTGTATGTAATCAGCTGATGGTTGAGGCCTAGCATTTCGTGTTGCATTTTAAAGAGAATGACATTGTTGTTGTTTTTGGTGTGTGTTTTTGTGTGTATATCTGTGTGTGTTTGTGTGCTTCAGCCAGGACATACCCTTTTCTGTTGCCAATCACAACATTGTTTTTCATTTTTTTGTCCGTGCTTGCGGCGTTACACAAATGAAATCTATTCCTATTGTTCCACCAAAAACTCACAACTCAACCACACATTTCACCATATTGTTGTACGACCATGAACACACACTTATCACACCGTTATATAACACAACATCAGTATTAAACACAGACATTTGAGTTTAACTTCAAAAAGTAGTTGGGGTCCACTACTAGCCTGACTCTGATATTCAAACCGGCTGTAAAAGCCTGAAATTAATGTGTTGATGCCCTGTAAAAACTCTTTGATGTTCATGATTTTTATGCAGGGTCGGGTGGGAAGATGCTATCTTGGGCTAATAATGCAGGCAGCGCTACGTTAGCCCGCGGCGCTACGGGATAATCCAGGGGAGTGTGAGTGAATGGGACCGTGGCTCGGGCTTGCCAGACCTACTTAGGTACCGGTTGAGAGCACAGTGCTGTGTGGGCGAATCTTTTCTGTCCCGGGCCGGGGTACAGCATAAACATCAAGCAAGGGAAGGAAGGCAGGCAGGCAGGCGATCAGTCAAGCAGCTAAGAGCAAATGTAGCACTGGCGCTGGAAGAGTTTATGTTCCCCTGGCACTTTAGCTAGCTGAGGCCAACGTTAGCAGTGGGAACTAGAGAGAGTGAACATGAACGAGAGAGAGAGAACAAGAGAGAGAGGGGGAGAGAGAGAATAAGAGAGAGAGGGGGAGAGAGAGAGAGAGAGAGAGAGAGAGAGAGAGAGAGAGAGAGAGAGAGAGAGAGAGAGAGAGAGAGAGAGAGAGAGAGAGAGAGAGAGAGAGAGAGAGAGGAGAGAGAGCGAGAGAGAGCGAGAGAGAGCGAGAGAGAGAGAGAGAGAGAGAGAGAGAGAGAGAGCGAGTGTGAACATGAACAAGAGAGAGAGTATACATGAGTGAGAGAGAGAGTGACCACGAGTGAGAAAGAAAGAGAGTGACTGAACACGAGCGAGAGAGAGAGAGAGAGAGAGAGAGAGAGAGAGAGAGAGAGAGAGAGAGAGAGAGAGAGAGAGAGAGAGAGAGAGAGAGAGAGAGAGAGAGAACACAAACTAGAGAGAGTGAGTGAACACGAACAAGAGAGAAAGAGTTAGAACAAGCGAGAGAGAGAGAGAGAGAGAGAGAGAGAGAGAGAGAGAGAGAGAGAGTGAGGGCGGGCAAGAGAGAGAGAGAGAGAGATTGATTGATTCCCTCCAGGCAAACAGCCCCAAACCAAAGGCAAAAAGACCTGTTTGTGATGATTCTCACTGGGAGCAAGTAACGCTATCTGTGAGTAAGAGATTGTGGATGCAATCTTGTTGCTTTTTCTGTGTGTGTACGTGTGTGTTTACTTTTCTGTTTCTGTACATTGCCGTTTGTTTATGTGTGTGTGTACTAGTCTATATTTCCATTATTTCCAGTCTCGGGGGAGGGGGGGGGGGGGGGTGGGCAATCGCTCACATTCTCTCTTTTCTTCACCCCTTTCTCTCTATTTTCTTTTGTATTTCAAATGTTCCACATCTCTCGTCGGTTAAGTGGCAGGGTCTGTGTTTGCTCTGTGGTGCTCTGGCAGCAATGACCTCCTGACCCCACGTGTAAACAGAGTGCCCCCCCGACCACCCCCCCCCCCCCCCCCCTTCCCTCTCCACTCCCCCAATGCTGCCGACCCACCAGCACCATATAAGGAAGCCGGTCGGCAGTGGAGAGGGAGGGCTGGAGGCAGCCAGTCTACCGGGAGGCCCTGCCCAACGAGGAAGTGGTCGCTTCAGGCAGCAGGGCGGCGGAGAGGCAGGGGACAGCCACCACCACCACCACCACCACCACCACCACCACCACCACCATCACCCCCACTAGCTTAATCCTCTATCGCAGGGGTCACCAACCATTTTGAACCTGAGAGCTACCTCATGAGTCATACGAATGGCACCCAGTTTGATACACTCTTCTGAAATAACAAATTTGCTCAGTTTGCCTTTAGTTATGTATTATTAATATTGATTAATGATACTCATCTATGTGAAGACACTGATCATGTTAATGATTTCTCACAATAATTATCAACAATCACTTAAAAAAGGAGGGAAAGAGTTGTTCAAGAACGAGTAGTGCTATTTAGAACCGGCCTGGGGGCGCCTCATGTGGTCCTTGCAGGCGCCCTCGTCCTCCCCGAGTGAGAAGGAGGCACAGGATAGGGTTGTGGTGGATATCATGCTGCGTAAGGGTGCACCATGGCCCAACCCCAAGCTAAAAGGGACCGGGTTCGATCCCGGGGTTTTCCAGGTGTAGCTGTATGCATCCTTGAGCAAAGGCTGTACCGTTTCGGGCAAAAGCGTTAGCTAAATGGCTGTGTAGTAGTAAATGGTAAGCAAGGGTATCGTAAGCTGTTTGCCTTTTTATGTGCATGTATTTGGGCCAGAGCCAGTGTGCTGTGTTCATTGACACACAAACTCAATAATACATGGACCCTGAGAGGACACGGTGTAGCGATGGCATGTACTTCTTCATACACACTCATGTGTGCACATTTCACCCAGTGATCTATGTCCACTGTCAGGCACAAGCAGGCACACGAAAACGCATGTAAACACAAACGCGGCGCGCACACACAGACCAATGCCATGGGCAGACGATCACTAGCCTGTGTGCAAAGCCCCATAAACTATTTGTAATAAAGTGGTGGAGTTACAGAAGAAAAAAATGGTACAGAAAACTAGGAGAGAGAAAAAAAAGAAAAGACACGTGTGTGTGTGTGTGTGTATGATCACGTACACACACACACACACACACACACACACACACACACACACACACACACACACACACACACACACACACACACACACACACACACACACACACACACACAATGACAAGATGGAGCTCGTTAAGAGCCCGGTAACAACCTGTCAAGATTGTGCACGTGGAGATGCGATACTAGCAGCGCACTGAGGAATGGACAGCATAGCAAGCGGCCATTATGCTTTAGCATTCACAGAGCGCCACCGTCTGAACACGCCGCTCCTTCGCTCACTCTCTCTCTCTCTCTCTCTCTCTCTCTCTCTCTCTCTCTCTCTCTCTCTCTCGCTCTCTCTCTCTTTATGTTTGCACCTTCACTCTCCGCCTCGTCTTCCTCACTCTCTCTGCTTTCACCTTCACCCTCTTGGAACCGTCTCTCTTTCGCTCTCTGCCTTCCGTGCGCTATGAGAGACTGGCTTGGATTTGGATGCACTCCTCTACCTGCCTGCGTATGTCAGTTGAGGCCAGCCGCCTTTGTGGGAACTAAGCATTCAAGGACTACCGAGAAATGGAGAGAATGAGAGTTGACTCATAGTATTTGATTAGGGTCAGGGCCAGAGGTAGCTTTAGACAGGTATCTTATATATGTTCTACAGAGAATGTAAGAAGGATTCATAGAATTACAGATTTTTTTTTTTGGTCATACGTACATAATGTTTACGTTAATATTTCAAGGCCGCAACTATATATATTTTGGACTTTTAATGGGTTGAATACAGAACAATAATCCCAGTGTATGTGGCAAAAGGCCAGCATGGAATCGTGGGAAAGGTCGATTCCGAAAAAGGTCATCGGGTTAGCCTGTGTGACCTTTGACTCCACCCTGCAGTCTGTAACAACTCATCTGCATGTCTATGTGTCTCAGAGGGGAACGCATAGAAACCATTCACCTAACCCTCATAGTATATTGAACAATACTCTAATACACCAATACTAGTAGTTTACCAATACTACCAGTATTGGTATATGGCTGATGTAACTACGGAAAGATCCTACTGATCTTTTCAGCTGCATTCTACAGTCTACAATGTGTTGGCATGTTAACACAGACATCCCCCCCCCCCCCCCCCCCCATCCCACTCCGATTATGACTATACGGGCCCATCTATATCTTCCCTCTGAGCTCATCCCCTCACCAGTGAAGGGCTGTGCTGGCTTCTGTATCAAGGTAATGAATTCATAATCTCTGTCCAGCCCTCTGTAGATCTCTATCACGCTGCAGCGATAAGAGCCTGTATGACAGTCTATCTCTCTTCCTGCTCTGTGCGGGTATGTGCGTGTGAGGGTTTTTGTGTGTATTTGTGTGGGTCTATGCGTGTGTGTTTCTCTATGTGTGTGCTTGTGTTCTCACCCTCCTTTAAGTATCCCAGTCAATGCCAGTGCACCATTCCCTACCTTAGAGAGAAGCTAAGTATTAGGCTAAATATTAGCTTAAAACCTGTTTACTTAACAGCTCAGCAGTTTAAGCCAAAGGCTACTTAATCGAAATGAATAAAACAAAAGAGCCAAGAAGAAGAAGAACATATATATATGTGTGTATGCATGTATATGTATATGTATATATATATTAAAATGTTTTATTTGTATACACATTAGGTCAATAATGTGCGCTCTGTGTAGAAAAAAGAGTGGATTCTGTCTCTTTTCCCGCCAGAATAACTGAGAAATGCCAGGAAACAGTTTTTAAGCCTCAGCTGACAGTCACTCAATCACAGGCAGAGTTAATATTCTACAGGGTTGGGGGGTGGGGGGATGGAGATGGGGGCTCCAGGTAACTAAAACCTAGACCGGGGGAAGCGGGGAGGGGGGAGGGGATCAACGAAGGCAGTTGACCCGGGAGGTTGCTGCTGCCGTGTTTTTAATTGCGTATTTTCGGCGGAGCGACGAGACGTCGTCCGTCTAAGCACGGTGAGTGGTCTGTCACCCCCGGGGACGCGGTGAGCGACGGCGTGCCCCGTCTGAACGGGCCCCTCGGGTGACAGGGGAGCCAGGTGAGACTCCGTCTCGGCCTCACCTGGAGTCAGAGCCGGGGACAGGGACCGGTCAAAAGGCGGGGAGCTGCAGGAGGGATGGAAAAGTCAAAGAGTAGAATAGCAAAGACCGGAATCAAAACTGACTGAAGGAAGCGAATCTTCCTTCAGTCAAAAATCGTATTCAACACCAAATACACACAAGTAACTCCGTTTTGAGGACTCAAAGGCAGGAAGAACCTGGTCACACACCAGTAGCTAGATGTCTTAGATCTCCTTCACAGCTGACCGTCGTACAGAAAACATCAACTGCACTCTCTGTGGAACATCTTCCGCTTCCTGGCTTTACATGGAGCTGATGAGGGGGAGAGAGAGAGAGAGAGAGAGAGAGAGAGAGAGAGAGAGAGAGAGAGAGAGAGAGAGAGAGAGAGAGAGAGAGAGAGAGAGAGAGAGAGAGAGAGAGAGAGAGAGAGAGAGAGAGAGAGAGAGAGAGAGAGAGAGAGAGAGAGAGATTTCCCAGCCTCCAGTTCGGATGAATCTCTTTATTCTGTTATGGATTCTGCATGTCAGCCTGTAAGTGCTGGGTCTCATCCTTCCAAAGCGCCAAGCATCGACTGCTCAGGCCTGAACCAGCCAGCGAGAACGTAGCATGTTAGCATCAGTGCCAGATTTATTCTGATTAAACAGTGGGCAGTGGGTACATTCAGGGTAAACACCACTGGCGGACAAACAAAATCACAATTGACACAACTCCATTGCCCAAGTCAAAGTTGACAGAATCCCTCGTGAAAAATGTTCGTAAATAATTGAATCGACTCTAGGGAAGGTTGCCCATGCCAATGTCCTACTTAAAGAAAAAGCACTAACTTACTCGTGTAGCTCCCAGCTTGCTAAGCTCAAGCCCAAAGAGAACGCTCCATGAGAACACATTACTCAGAGCAGGTGAGCATCACTGCAGCTGCCATTAGCAGTCCTGACTAGCTGATAACAGACAAACGGATGGGTTATGACGTGATGGATAAATAAGCAATCGGAATCAGTGCAACCCCTTCTTTGTGTATAGTTGTGTGGCGTTCGTATGGCGCTAAAAATAAAACAGAATGTATTTGGTATGGTGACAAGATGTAAATTAACTGAGACGACGATGATAAAATAGAAAAGAGCTTGCCAACCGCCATTCCTATTTATTTAAACTGCTGATGTCAAAGAAACACAGAGCAGGCCTAGTTAACTACGAGTCCTTGAGTAAATTTGTTTACACCTCCCTGCACACGACCCATATTTTATTTAACACCGGGACTGATTACACCCCCACCCCTTTACGCATTCACCGGCGACCTCCGTTTTATGGTGTGATGCACATCCAATTGAGTTCTAAACAAAGGCGGACAGGGGACTAGACGATACCGGTGGCAAAGTGCTGCTACAGGAGTTCTACCACTCGACAGCGTAGACAGGGGTTGTTCTTTCGTGTTTTTATTTTTTCTAAAGGCCCCGTCTGCACCCATTATGATTCGCACACCTTGAAAAGTTCACTGCGCGCGAGCCCTGCTCGGTGCGCGAGGGAGCCTTGTTGTGTGCGTTTTCACATCCGCAGTGTTGCTACGTTTCTCGCGCTTTCAGAACCCCTTGTTTAAAGTATGAGTAGAAAAGCAGCTTGATCCGTTAGAGATGAGTACACAGGCGACCGTGAAATGTAATATTTATGGGAATATACGCCACTTGGTGGAGGCTTTTTTTGCTCCTTACAACAGCATGAGGAGGCCTCAACGTTCATAGCCTTATGGACCAAGTAGGAATCAAACCTTTTCCCTGGCAGTGCTAATTCCAAGCTCTATTAGTTGAAGTAGACACGACCAGTCATAGTTAACAGGGCTTGGCTTTGGTTGGGGGATTCCAAGTTAACGAGCTAACCAACCAAATTAATTTAGAATAGATGTGTGTCTTTAAAACGACGGTTGGTTGCCTGCCAATTAAGTGGGGGATTCCAAACGCAGGGTGAGCCACGCTTGTTTTGCGCCAGATGTCTCTGAGCTTACGACTGACCGACAGTCAAGGATCAAGGATCACATTTAATTTGCACAAGAACAATGGAGGTACTGATGCAACATTCAGCAAATCTAATTCGAGTTTATAGTTCATCATTTATTACTTATCCATGCACAGGGTCATCAGATCCAAGGCAGAGCAGAAGTTATTTTCCACATTAATGAACCAACTGTTTTCCGTTTCACATTTTGGAAACATTATTCAGAAGTAATCCAAAACAATATTGTGTATTAATAAAACCATTATTGTGTTTTATTGTAATGTTCGCTGCTACTTAATGGTACATTATTGAATGACTATGATGGATTTAGTAAATGTTTAGTTATATGCCGAGACGCTGAGGGCTCAGACCGTGCACACAGATTATAGTCTTCTTATGTACTTTACATATCATTTACGCCGTGAGACAACATTAATTTTCAGGACAGCATAGATTAACGGAATAAATGCATGATTTTTTAATTCCAACTCTAACCCATGCGCGAACCACATAGCCTACAGAAACATCTCCTGCAGCCGTGCATCTCTGCAACTACCACGCTCAGCTCCCCAGCTCCCAGCTCGTCTGCTGGTACTGGTTACCAATTCACTCATGTCATTCACTGGCGCGGTCACGTGGTCCCCGGGGGGCAGTAAGAGTCCGTGCTTTTTTGTTTTTTCTCTCTCTCTCTCGGTGAACAACTCTGTGGAAAAGGGGCAGGGTTGTATTTTAAACTCCAGTCTCCCCCCACCCCCAAGTCCGTACAACCGAAGAGGTGGATTTGGGAAGAAAAACACACCTAAACCTGGAACCGCGGAGATAACCGGGGGAAGGGGAGCAACGAAATACGGGACACGTTTTTAGTAATCGTGTGAATTACGGCTGTGCGTCTGTGCGCACTGACGCGACGCGCGACTGTTGGAGGGGAGAGCGGAACGCGTTTGTGAGCGCTCACCTCCGTCAACGAGTGATTCGATCCCGTTATCGAGGTGGAATATACTCGTATTTTATCCTCGCTCTCCTGCGGATGCGGAAAGTTTTTTTTACTCGGAGGATTACTTCTCACCGCGGACGCGCTACGGATTTTAAGAATCGCCCCCCGTTTGTTACCCTTAACTCGCCTTACTGACTCCACGGAGGGGGGTCGCGTTGAAAAGACTTCTCTCACGCTACCACAGTAAGTGTTGGCTGTTTATTCAAAGTTGTGCCTTTACTCAATGGGGGGAAAACGTGGGTAAACGTGCCAGCCGATCGCAGTTTTACTGGGAGGATTGAGGAGTTTCTAGTTTCTACTTTCTGCTGGTATGAACCGTTACTTTGACACACTTGGGGTCTTTGTTCATGTGGATCCCAAGGTGGCGTGGAAAACGACTTTAACGTGGAAATGTCCCTGGTTTACTATTCTGCAGATACATCATGTGCATATGAAGTCTATTTTAGACCTTTTATTGTATCCTTTAGTCTCCTACTGCCTTTTGCTGGAGTTGTTTGGTGGAATCACGGGGAAACCTGGTGGATGCTCGGCTACAAAGAGTGGAGTGGTTTTCAAACCCCTGACTTGATGTAGATCATGGTAGTTTATTGTATAAATGTTTTCGTGATATATGGCTAAACGATGTCTAGGTGTTGCATTCAGATTACAGAACCAGCCCCAGAGTGGATCAAATGATTCTTCTTTCAAGTCAAGTCCATGAGTGTGTGCCAGGCATAGACTAGCCTTTACACGTCAGTCATGGACTAGATTGAACCAAGGCTGGGATGTTGCTTTGCCTTATCTAAAAAAAAGAAACCATCCTAAAACCAATTTGATTTTGTTTTGAATATTGAGTCGTGATTATGTTGTATTAGTTCACACATAGATCAGGCCAATTCAAGATCATATACCACCAGATTTCTGTCTACAATTGTCTTTCCAACCAGAGCTGCAATCCTGAAGTGATCCTAAAGCAGGATGTTTTAGAATTGCATTGCATTTGCATTTGCATTGCATTTCAGAGATTTGAATCTGATGTAGTTATTGGTTTGCAAAGGTTCATAGAAAGTAGCCAATTTTCATTCATTTGACATGCTTAACTGTTCTAAATAAAACCCATTTGTCATAAGAGGAAATCTGCACGTTGGTGGTCAGCGGGGAAGGAGCCTTGTCCTTTTGGATTAATTAGATGACACCTAGCATACCAACAGACTGTTCTCGGCTTAATGCACCTTTAATTGAACCATTTATCACCCGTGATCACTGTCACATACCCAGGCAAGGTGCATGCCAGAGAGAGAGAGAGAGAGAGAGAGAGAGAGAGAGAGAGAGAGAGAGAGAGAGAGAGAGAGAGAGAGAGAGAGAGAGAGAGAGAGAGAGAGAGAGAGAGAGAGAGAGAGAGAGAGAGAGAGAGAGAGAGAGAGAGAGAGAGAGAGAGAGAGAGAGAGGTAGCTAAATGTACTCGGCGCCGCTGGTTTTTCCTTTTCCCCCCGTGAAATTACAGATCAACGTGTTGGTGTCTGTCTGACAAGCACATAAGCGATGGTAATGAATACGGGGCTAGGGGAGTGATGAAAACATTATACCGCCCGTAAAACTTTCAACATTTATTGAGCAAAACTTTGGATGCCTCCCCCGGGGCTGCTTTCCTACCTGCAAGAAAAAGCTAATTGAATTGTGCCCTGGATATCATTTTATTTAACTTATTTTCATTTTTTCATATGGCAGGGTTGTTCGAGGTGCCCTCCTAGGGGTTTTTCAAAAAATTCATTTTCTTTTGCAATTATTACTTCTCAGGTGTATTTGTGTTTTATTTATTTATTTATATTCCAGCAGGGCACTGCCTTTCTATTTCTGCAAGGGGGCAAAATGGAGGGGGAGGAAGGGGGGAGAGGGGGGAGGGGGACAGCTGCGAGACGAAACGGGTGTCGGTAAGCCCTTCAAACTCATTTACTATTCTTGTGGTACTCAAAAGAGTGAAGGACTTGTCAGCTTACTGGCGCATATATTTTTCTAGCTCTGGGGCCCTTGTCATCAAGTGAATTTCGACTTGCACTAATCATAATTTCTTGGTTTTAAAAAATCCTCTTGTGGAAATACGCTGTCAAAAAGTGTCATTGTGCCATCGTTGCCTACTCTACCTCAAGATGTTGGTCCTTATCAATGTGCAAAAGCTGAAAAAGAAGCAGTGTTTCGCTGTAGTTTGGGGTGGAGTGATGGCGGATGTGCTCAAGATTTAAGAAAAAGGAGCAAACCATTTGGGTAGACTTTCTTTGCAAGACAGGCCTTCAATATAATTAGTGCCACCATGTATGCACCACATGAGTGGAACGTCAGTATTTCCCTCTTGTGGGAAAAAATATCCTATGCCTGCCACTCTAAAGGTGCGCAATTCCTTTTAGAAGCATTCTTTGTCATATTTGTTGTAATTCTGTTTACACCCTGACAGCAAGCCATAAAACAAATGCTGTGACAAATAAAGAAGTGAATCTGCAATCTGGCTGTCGCAGTGCTATAATAAGCCCTTCCAATGGCCTACCGGTTTGTGATTGTGGACCTAGCTACATACCCTCCTACCTATGCCTACATTCCCTTCGGACTCACAGTGCAGGACCGGAGTCTTCCACTAGGATAGGAATGCCCCATTGCTAAAGCTAGCGAGCTAGGCGCGTGTTTCAGGTGAGTGGCTTTGAAGCCTCTTCGGCTTTTTTCTCGAAATTGAATACTTCTTCAAGGAATTCGATTTATTTTAAAAACATGTAAATTAATAGGACAGTTTTCTTTACATCGGGGTTGACCACACACCAGTCAGGACAATGGTAGTGGATGAAGGATTAACAATTCCTCAGTGCATTCAGTTTAGTGTAGGCCTATAAGGAAAGTGCTTCAATAACTATGTTAAGATCATAGCAAATTAAATTTTACTGAAGATAATCTGCTAATTTACACTTGAATTAGTCCTGTGGCTTGAATGAAACCGTACACGCATTAGCAAATGTTTCTTTGCAGTGACAAGTACCAGACAAAACACCCACCATCTTCTAACAATGTACCCCCACATTCTACTCTCTTCGCGTTCTCTCGGTTGCTTAATTTCCCCTCACCCGGCGCCCCGTTGATTGCATTCAAAGCCAAATTAGAGCTTTTCGACGTCAAGTACCTCGCAATTAGTCACATGGCTCTTGATGTGGCGGCGGCTTTAATGGAGGATGTTGTCGGGGATGAGTGGCATCGGAGGGAGATGGGAGGGCGCCGTGCTTTACATGGGGGCGCCGTTGCACACGCAGCTAATTGTGTTTATTTATCTTCATTTGTTCAGAGCACTAAATCGGTGCTCCTCCACAGACACGGGGCGCAATTAGTTTAGCTGTGAAAACAAGAAGACCCCCCCCTCCGGAATGACTCGTATTCTTGGGTTTTCCGAGGCAATCTGAGGGAACCTGGTAAGAAACGAAGCCGCTGAATCTGTAGTCGTCCATAACCCGTTGATTGAATGGGTGCCAAGTTAAAGCTAGGGTAGGCACATTTGAGGGAACCAGCCTGGGTAAGCTCGATTTTCAAAATATCCCACTAAAATATCGCCCTTCGTCAAATGCCACTCAGCCAAATTACCCGACTAGCTTGCTAGCTTAAGCATAATTCCTCCTAGTATTTTCGGAAAAAACTGCGGTCCTGCGCCATTAGTGCATGGGCAGAGTGCACGCAGGTAGCCAGGTAAGTAGGTAGCCAGGTAAGTAGGTAGACAGGTAGGCCATCCGGGCCTTATTACAGGCCTGCGAAAGGCACTGGTATATTTTCTTTGTAAGAGCATTTAATTTATTGGTTGCTATTGGGATGTCACCTAGGACATAAAAAATAAATAACGGCTTAAACAAATAAATGATCTAGCTTTAAGGTGTGGGGGGGGACGGACGGACGGACGACATATTACTTTTAGGGCAGTGATTATCAACCTGCCCCGTTTTAACCCTTCTCACTATCCGTCCAGATTGAGTGCCCAGCCTGACTCAATGTTTTTAATGTCTCTCCCACCTCCAATACCAACACCTGTATCAACCTTATATATCACCTCTCGGCTCCACACAAGTACAGACCAACCCCCCCGCATGAGTAAATCTGTTGCGTCCACAGCGGAAAATACACTTGAAGTCCATATAAGGCTGAGGAGATGAACACACAGGCTATTTTACAACTTCAATGGAGGCCAGCACCTGTTCTCCGCACTCGCCCTCCCTCTCTTTCCTCTGCGGTGATGGGTTTATTTAAACTGGTGTTTCATGGTGAGAAGTAATTAACGCCTGGTCTTGGAAACATTTCAGGGGGAGGGGGGGGGCGGGGTTTGTCGGTCTCTCCCATTCCTATTTCTCTCTTTGACCGGCCTCTTTAAAATGCCGGCCTCTTGTTTCCACATATATCCACATTGTGGTCGTGATGGACCGCGGTCACACCTGGCTCCACAATGGGTCCCGACACGCCGCTCCGAAGAATCAAAACATTTGCTCGGTTTTTTGTTTTTGTTATTACGGTTTCCCTCAAGATGGAGGTTTGGACGGTGCATTCTTTATTGTTTGGATGTTTCACGGACTTCTCCTCTGTGGAGAAGAAAATGTGAGGATGAAGTGCTCAAACAGGGCTACCTGTTGATTTAGAATGGAGCAGAAAAAACGGATGAAGTCACAGTTTCCATTGCGGTGATGGTGGGGGAGTCACCATAAACACACTGCATACTGCACCGCTTTTACTTTAAACAAAATGGCCGGGGCCGGATGCACCCCTCCGGCCACCTGCGACTGAACCGAGAGGTTATGCTCTCGTTCACACCTGTATTTATAGCTGCATCAGCCAAGAGGAATCTAAGTGGCAGGTCTGATGACAGGGAGGGACAGGGTTTTCCCTCTCTCTATCTCACTCTCCGTTGCGGTCCTCCCTTTCCGCCACCTGCCCTCCCTCTCTCTTTCTTTTCCTCTCCATTCCGGTTTACTCTTTATCTTTTTATCTTGACGGGTTCTCTATCTCTCTCTCGTTACAGTGCCCCCTCTCACTGCAACAAGCTGATGTCCAGCCCCTTAAATTGTCGTTGCCATCTGGTTTTCCAGCCTAGATTGATCCTCAAATTGTCCCCTCGGGGCCCAGACAACCCCCGGGCCCGCCTCCTGCTCCTGAGGGAACAGGGGGGAGCTCCGGCCCCTGGGGGCCCGACCCCTTAGTGGGTCTGGGCTTCGGGGGCCCGCTCACAAACACGGTTGATTCACGGTAAAAGGTCAAGAGGAACAGGTTGTCAACGGCTGCATGACCTACCCGGTGTGTTGCTTGTAATGAAATGATCTCTTCTCATCGAATTACCTGCTATTGAATAACTATACGTCACATCTGCTGCCGAAAGATGGGGAAAATAAATCCAGGTCTTTTAATCTTGGGGTCATTTTCAGGCATTTTGGAAGTATAATTAATTCTAAGATCCCTCCCTGTACTAACTTCCGCTAAAAAGCAACCTATAATATAGGTATTATAGAGGTATTCCGTCGTTTTTGTATGAAGTATGACATTGGAATTCAAGTATGCAATTGTTGTATGCTGTTGATACCATAGTATGCGTTTGCAATGGCCACATGCTGTTGATATTTCAGTATGCTATTCTAGTAGGCTATTGTAGCATGCTGTTTGCATTGAAAGGCCGTTGATGTTGTGTGTAGTACAGTGCAGTGTGCAGTTTCATATTGAAGCTTGCTATTGTAGTGCTACGGTATTGAAGTATCCCGTTGGTGTGGTAGAATGCAGTCGCTATTGTAGTATGCTGTTGCTTTTGACGGGAAGGGGGGGGGGGGGGGGGGGCTGGTCATGCTTTTAATCTGTGTGTTTTGTCACAGCATTGCACTGTTTGGTGCGGCGTTCAGCCCCTCGTTTATATCTGTGTGCGTGCGATGCGAGTGTGTGTGTGTGTGTGCATGGGAGAAGGAAAGAGGCAGAGGCTGGGGAGTAGTGTAGGCCGTCTGATGTTTGTGGACGTGAGTGTGTAACGCTAAGCGTCCCTCGAGGGGGAGACGAAGTGGTGGAGATGGGGCATGGAGACGGGGAGCTGGATGGAGAGCAAGGGGCCGTGGTGGAGCCACAGTAAACGGGGCGAGGGATGCGGGGGTGTTCATGTGCTAAAAGCTTATAATCCTCTGGTCCTTTGTGTGGGGACAGAAGCCCCCCCCCCCCCCCCCCCAGGGCAGGATGGGGAGGGTCCGGACACACACACACACACACACACACACACACACACACACACACACACACACACACACACACACACACACACACACACACACACCCCTCCTTCTCCATACTCTACCTCCTGTTTTCATTGATATCGCCCCCCTCCACCACTCACCAGCCCAGCTTTGCCTCAGGACATCTGGTATTGTTGGTGGGGGGGGGGGGGGGGGGGGGATGTGTGTGGGGCGGAGGGTGGGTGGGTGTAGTGTTGTTGTGGGTGTGTGATCAGGGGTGGGGGTTTCCAAACAGAAGTAGGCAAATGCATGATGGATGTTAGTAATTGGTTGTGTGTCGCGCAAGCATGAAAACATGGGCCTCTGGGTGCGTGTGAGTGTCAGTGTGTGTGTGTGGCAGTGGCAGTGGGCATGGAAGGGAATCGGGGGCTGCAGGGACAGAAGAGAGAGAGGGAGTCACAAAAAGAGGGAAGGATATGGACCGAAGTGGAGGGAGAGAGGAGTGGAGTTGAGGTGCTGGGGCGGGGTGCGAGGAGGAGGTGGTGGAGGAGGAGGAGGAGGAGGAGGAGGAGGAAGAGGAGGAGGAGGAGGAGGGAGGACCTGCTGTTGCAGCCCATCAGTCAGTGCTGGCCGGGGTTAAGCAGGAGTAACTACCTGCCTGTCAGGACGATTGTTCATCGCAGTGCATCTGGGGATACGTGTCCCGGTTTATGAGAGATGGCGCGCCACTCGCTATGTGGGCCACTTAACCGCGGGAAAATGGCGTCCTCCGGAGGGAATGGGGCCCAGTGCACCAGCGCATCATCAGTCCTCCACTCTGGTGGCTTTGTATGCAGATGATGAAGGCTTCTCTCTTACCGGGAGATGTTAATCATCGCCTGACGCTCTCGCTCTCTCATTGGTCACCCCTCCTCCTCCTCCTCCTCTCTGGTATAGTCATTTCCTTTTTGTCTGTCAATCGCCCCCCTCTCTCTTTTAGTTTTTTGCCCTCTCTTTTCTGTCTCCCTGGCGTTATTATTTCTGTGTGTTGGTAATAAAACGTTTCTGTGTTATTTTGTATTATTAATCAGCCTGATCTCCCCTCCGCATGCCTCATTGGGGAAACTTTAATCACAATGTACTTAGGAATGATCACCCCCTCCCCCCCACCACAGAAAGAAAATAGAATAATTCAAAGTAGCTGAACTCTGCAGCTCTGCTGCGCGTGAATCTGAATACATAAATTACATCATACCAGCAGTGCTGACAAAAAGGGACGCGGAGCGAGAGAGAGAGACAGAGAGACCCCCAGAGACAGGAGGTATTGTGTGAGGTGCGTTGCCATGCATCACAAACTTCTCTCGTGCACGGAGCTGAAAGGTCTTGTCATTCGAGACACGCCCGGGGGAAGAGTCAAGCCCTCTATCCCCGAGCCCGCAGAGTGGAATATAAATATACATATAATACGGATGTATAGAGGCCGACATTTTTATGTAAATTTCCTAAGACAACGTGTCTACTGAAACTGTCCGGGTATAGATCTGGCGGGGAAAGACACCTGGAGGTAACGAGCAGTGCCCTGCGGCTTCTCCACCGCTACCTCGCTGTCGCTAGGCACGGACAGAGAGAGGCACCTGCAAACACGCCATTCAATGGCCTCCGAGAAGTTCATTTCCTTGTTGTTCTCCCCCCTGCCACTCCCCTCCCCTCCCTCCCTCCCTCCCTCCCTCCCTCGCCTTCCCCTCTTTGGCGGATTTGGTACTCTGTAGTTCTCCATGGCGACGGGGTAATTGGGGAGAAGGGGATTGTGGGTGAGAACCGGGTGGCTAGGGGTGAGGAAGGTGGGGGTTTTGGGTGTAAACTGGGTGGTGGTGGTGGTGGTGGCGGGGGTAGGGGGACGTGCGGGGGATTGGAGGAAGAGGAATAATGAAATGAAATGAATTATCGCCGTCGGGGCAGATAATCCAGATTAGACGAGCGGCACTACCTTGGGGAGGGAGCGACAACCTGGCAATCAGACAGGATCCGGGGGCCTCATCTGGGGCAGATTAGCAGCGACGCCAGGGAGGGAGGGCAGCAGCCCCAGACTCCACGCCCGCCGCCGTCGCTACGGGTTACCGCTATCGCACGCACACGCCACGATCAAGCTGGCTAAATACTTTTTTTCATTAGCGTCTCGTCTAAGGGGCAGGAGATTGTCGCAGACAATTACACCGTGCTCGATTTTTTTTTTTAACCAAGACAAAGGAACCCCGTGTGGCATGCTGTGCTCTGTGATTGCCGTTCAATAAGTTCTTCCAGAGCCCGGATCCATGGCCATATTTGCCTGTCTACAACGTAGGCCGAATCTGATATCTAGCAGGCCGCGGATTCAATCTCCCCATAGAGTTGCCGGAGCGAAACGTTTAATCATATAGTGGTTGAAAATATATCCCTGCATTAATCCAAACTGCGCTCTGGATAAGTGCGGCAACTCTGTCAACGGTCTGTGGTTTGGACCCGAGGAGCCGCTTCGATGGCTACAATTCAACATGGCAAAGGATGTTCCACAGTTAGACAAAGATCTTGGCACAGTTCTGTGGGCCCCAGGCCAGGGAGGGAGGGAGGGAGGGAGGGGGGAGGAGGAGGAGAGTGTGTGGGGGGGGGGGTGGGGGTGGGGGTTAATCTGGGACTAAATTCACTGCCACTCCCTACCCCCACACCATTTGTCAACACAGAGCCCTCAATCTGTCCCCTCCGCAGGGTGGGGTGGGGGTTAGCTGGGGAGGGGAGACCAAAAAGGGAGGGAGGGGGGGGGGGGGTTATCTGCCCCATCAAGTACACCCTGGGGCTAGTGTGGCGGTGGTGGGGGAACGAAGAGCAGGGGGGGGGGGGGGGGAGGGGGGGGGAGTAAAAGAGTGTGTTGAAGGTAATAGAGATGGAGAGCGAGGGGTGGGTGAGATGGTGGAGAGGAGGGGGGGGGGCAGGTAGAAAAAGAGCATTGGTAAAGAAACTAGAACAAGAAAGTGAAGAAGAGGGAGGGAGGGGGAGACAAGTGGGGGAGAACTGGTTGGAAGAGGAGGAGGAGGAGGGGGAGGGGGCTTTAATGACAGAAGGTAGACGGAGACGGAACAGAGGGGCCGTCATCTTCACGGAGACCGGCGCGAGAGACGAGGCGGAGGCGCTAATGAATTTGAACCCGCGCCCTCCAGGGGTGCAGCATAAGGGCAAGGTAGAGTGGGCGCCCGGGTGCGCAAGGGGCTGGGGAACAGGCCGGGCATGCTAATGGGTGGATCTGACTATCGCCAAACTCTCCCTCTCTCCCTCTGCCACTCCCTCCCTCTGTCTCTCCCTCTCTCCCTCTCTCTCTTTCTCTCCCTCTCTCTGTCTATGTCTCTCTCCCTCCCTCTCTGTCTCTCCCTCTCTCTGTCTCTGCCTCTCTCCCTCCTTCCCTCTCTCTCTGTCTCCCTCTCTTTCTCACCCCCTCTCCGTCTCTGTCTCTCCCTCTGTCTCTCTCTCCCTCCCTCACTGTCTCTCCCTCCCTCTCTGTCTCTCCCTCCCTCTTGGTCTCTCTATCTCTGTCTCTCCCTCTGTCTCTCCCTCTGTCTCTCTCTGCTCCTAACGCCGCCCATCATCACCGAGAAGGCCCGACGTGAAGAGGGGGGGGGAAGGGAGTCACAAAAAGAGGGAAGGATATGGACGGAAGTGGAGGGAGCTGGGGTGGAGGAGCTGGGGTGGGGGTGGCCTGTGCCGGCCACCTGGCGGGTGGTGTGCAGGGTCCCTCTGCCCGCCAGTTGGAGAGCGGTCCGGGCCCAGGCTGTTTGGAGCCGCTGCCCAACGCCAGGCGCTCTGTTTAGCACGTCCTCCACCGCCGTCTCAGATACTTCATTAGCCTCACACAGCGCCAGAGACATTACGCCATGAACCAAAGTGGCTTTGTGTCTCTTCTGTAACCCCCGTGTTGGTGTGTGGTAACCCCCGTGTTGGTGTGTGGTGGGGGGCTGCTGAAGTGTGTGTGTGTCGCTTGTTTTGTGGGATGTGAGAAGAAACTGATACATTCTACAAGTTTCAATTCTATGTTTTAGAGTCGTGGTTATTTTGCGTCCAATTGGACTCTCAGATTAGCAGGAAACATGAGGTTAACAGTTACGGTTAAGGTTAATAGTGACAGGGCAGGCTTGGACCAGAGTAAGAAATCTCCTTTCCCCTACTTTCCTGTCCTTTTCTGTTTGTCTTTAAAAACTGCAGGGGGTTCAAACTAAAGGATTGTGATTGTCTTTCCCAGCACAGGAAAAGCCTCTCAATTGGTTGGGGAGCGCGGCCACAGGGCTACGGGCTCGGTATTCAAGAACCGCAAGGCTCTGTCTCCGTGTGCGGCGGAACACTGGGAGGTCCGCGGAAAAAATACCAACTGGAAAGAAAAAAAATCGTGTTATTTTATATGTGGCTACATTTATCAAAACCGGACGACATCAAAGCCTCTGAAGAAAGGGGCGTAATGGGGGGGCCCTTGGACTAACACAAAACAAGCCCCCCAGCCATGTTTTCAGCGAAGACATTGCGACAAACCTCAGCCCATGGTGCGCACCATAAATCTATTCATGTCACAACATGCTCCTCGTAATGCACCCACTGAGGCCTAGCACTGCCTCTGGCTTCACCCCCCCCCCCCCCCCCCCACTCACCCAAGTGCAGTCGTAATGGTTCGTCCCTGCTCTGCTAATAATGAGGCTGGCCCCTTCCATTGTAAATCACAGAGGGGTTCTTGCCGGGCAGACGCCTTCAGGCAAATGGTAGACACTCTTCACAGTGCAAACAGGGCAGGGAGGGGGAGAGAGAGGCACACACACATAAACCGTTTTAACATACGAACTCCGGGAAAACCACCAGAGAATCGTGACCGGACATTTCGCGGCTTTGCCCTTTTCATACGTGCAGCACACAACAGGAGATTGTCTGTGTCAGACTCATTCTCACTTCCAAACAGAAATACTCTGTTGGGTTCAGGCCAGGAGTGGGGCCTGGGTTTAGTGTTCAGGGGCCAGGACAACTCAGGACGCAAAGAGTGCGTTTTGGACCTGCGTTTTGTTTACAGGACATTTAAGGTGGCGGATGAGGCCGCCGACTCATCTGTGATGTTGACTGCTTTATGCGTTGATATCAATGACCCTCCAGATAATGACCGGCACTATTTACACATGGGCCCTAGCGGGCATTACACGGACTTGTGCTCCGGAGCTTGCCGGGAAGAACTGGTTTAATGTCTGCTCCAACTGATCCGGACATTTGTTTTTCTCACAAACAGCTCTTCCAGGTAATGGGTTAGATAAGTTCAGGGTTTCAGTGCATGTGTGAAAGGGTGCTAGAGAGAGAGAGAGAGAGAGAGAGAGGCAGAGAGAGACAGAGGGAGAGCAATGGGGAGAGGGAGAGAGAGGCGGGGATGAGGGAGATTTAGAGGGAGAGAGACATGAGGCAACATTGTAAGTGATTAATGTGGCCTTTTGACTCCCAGTGTTTCATAAAGCAGCTGAATATTAATCGGGAAACACAGAGAGAGACGCAGAGAGAGTGGGGTGATGTCATACGCTCGGCCTGAATGTGATGGCTACTATTCATCGCCAGCGGGTATTGACATTTTACTCAGAGAAAAAGGTTTTGCCATTCTGCAGGTTTTCTGCGCTCAAAGAAGGCTCCCCATTTTTGCTCTAATTAATTCCACTCTTTGGAAATGCATGTGTGACATTTGTAAAGGATTGTTATACATCTGTGTTAAAGTTATATAGCCTAACTGACACTTTTATCCAGAGAAAGATTTCAATTAGGCTTGAAAAGAGAAGTCATTGATTTGAGGCCAGACCTACATCAGTCTTGATGATCTGCATTGATCAAGATGTGTTCTCGGATAAGTAACGCACATTTTTATTGGAAATTTGTAGAAAATGGTCCTCATGTAGTCATGGCGTACATTTGAATAGCAGGGGAGCTGGAGTTTTGTGGTATCAATCCTCCCTGACCGGCAATGATTCAGTCCTTTCAGATACTGAACAATGCGGCCGCTTTTCCCCCCAAATGCCTCTTCTTCCTGTGGCCTTTCAGACCTGAGCGCAGAGGGATTAACCTGCTGCATGCAGAGAAAGAACCACAGAAGAAGAAGAACCAACTGAGCAACTGCCATCTTCCTCTTTGAAGTAGGTTATTTCTGACCACTCAGAGTGCGTCAGCGACTTCAAACACGGAATTTCACACAAAATGTGAAATGTGATTTGAGTTTATTATTTTTTTTAGCCCTCTGTCCCATTTTTGGGAGGAATTTACAGCGCACCAAACGTCTCTGTAGACCAAACAGAAGCTTTCAGGAACCTGACATGGCTTACTCTGACTGTCTGTGTGTCCGTCTGTTTGTCTGACTGGATCTACCGCATCTTTGGCCTGTTTGTAATATCTGGATTTAATGTGTGCGTGTTGATTCTTGTAATATTTCTCGACTTTATCCTCTCCTCTGTTTATGGATGTTTTGTTGCATCGGCTGTTTCTGGGCGTCTCCAAATCTTAGCTCTCTGTTGTTAATGCGCTGGAATCCTAAGAGCCCTGGCTGTTTACGGGCCAACTGTTAGGGGTGCCTGACCTCCGGCCCTGGTTAAAGAAGGACCACTTGAATGTGGTGGGGCAAGACCCCTCCGAGCCGACTCCTGAATGCCACTGCTGGTCCAAGATCTCTTCCTAAACTGGCCTACTATTAGCATGGTTATTTTCTTTCCAAGGGTTCACCCTTTGTAGCAACAATTTGCCTGCAAATAGTTGGAATACAACCCCTCTCCGACTTCAAACGACTGCGATTAGAAGATCTGAGTGGATCTTGTAACAGCGGCGAATCGCCAACCTCTGATGGGAAGAAAAAAATAAAAATCCACACACATCACAACAACATAGTTCCCACCACAACCGAGGTCAGTAGTGGTGTCGGCGTGCAAGGGAGAGAAAAAGGCGAAATTAGATACGAAAAACAAAAGCAATTACCAAATGACTTCCTGTAATGACTTTGATGTTGGCCAAATTAGAGTCATGCCCAGAGAATAAGGGAAAACAGCAGGAACAAGAAACACAGGAAATGGGCTTTTTCCAGAGTTCAGTTATGTTTATACTGAGGGGTTTTCACAGTGGCTATTAGATGCTGAAGGGCCATTTATTTTTTTGTTGTGATTGTAATTCGAGACCCGATTTGATGCTCTCAACTGAAATGGCGAGAGAGCCAGCGCATGAGCACAGTAGGCAGATAAGTGTCCACATCCCTCTAATTACACCAGACCTGCTTCTGTCGTCGCTCACGTGTGTGTGTGTGTGTGTGTATGTGTGTGTGTACACTGCATGCATGTCTAAATGAGCAGTATCAAACATGATACTCACACTTGTTTGTTTTGTTTTTCTGTACTATGTTAGTGTAGCATCACATTCACATGCTGCCATTGTGTAATAACTCGTTGGCAAATTATGAATTGGTGGACCGTTTGTTGCAGCCCGACATTCAGAGGTGTTTGTGTGTGTGTGGGGGGGGGGGGGGGGGGGGGGGGGGGGGGGTTCGGTCATTGTCTGGAAGCAATAGCTTTGGAACTGCGTGTTATCCATCTAGGTCCCAGTGTGGGGGTACAATCTGAAGGAAGCGATCTATCTGGCCCACCCGGAGTCTAGCATGTCACACGACCCCCTTAAAGCACGACACCCTCCTCCAGTCCAACACCCCCTAACAACAGGCTCGCCACACACTCCAGGGGTGACTTTTTCCCCGCTAGCCGTCTGAGCTCCCTGTCTGTCCAATCACAGGCCGGCCCCTGTCACAGTGGTGGCCAATCCAGTGACACGGAACCAAGGTCACTTTGAGCTTTGAGACCCCCTGGACACAGTCAATTTTTAGCAACAGACACACACACACACACACCCAAACACACATATTTTTGTTTTGTGTTGGCTCATGTAGATCAGATCCGAGAGCTAGATGTGATCCCCCTCTAAGTGCTCCGGTCATCATTTACAAGAAGCTAAAGAGCTTGAAAGTGACCCCTGCCAGAGAGGCAATTTGCACTTTGTGGGGCCATGAGTAACGTCCGAACACCGGTTTATTTATACCCCCCTGGAGCCATGGGCCATGATCTCACTTGACGTAATCTGACTTGCAGGTCACTGGGTGATGGAGCCCCCTCCCTCCCCCCTCCCCCCATGCACTTGACCTAGTGGGGGAGGGACCGGGGGACAGATGGAGGGAGTTGGAGGTAGAGACGGGGGCAGAGAGAGAGAGAGAGGGGTTGATGGGGAGAGAATGTAAAGAGAGGATGCGACATGGAGAATGAGGCAATATTTGGCCAGATTATGATTTTCTAATATAATAATTTGTGCATTGGGTCAAAGAGAGGAGGGGGAACAGGGAGAGAAAAAGGCAGGACATCGTTTAGGAAGGGAACGTGGAGAAGGAGTGAAGGTGAATCGTAGCCCCAGGTATGCAGTTCGTAGGACAACTAGAGAGAGACAGAGAGGTGTGGATAATGTGTGATGGAGGGAGGGATAGCGGGACTAAGACAAAGGCTGGGGGGAATGAGTGATCCACTGCAGTCAGAAAATCGTGCTGCTGCTGAGTTTACCACTCTTTTCCAAATCCTCTTCAGTGATATCGGGGATGCTCTGGCTGTCGCTGGTGGCCGGCCTCTCTGCCTATTATCCCCCCTCTCCTCCCCCTTTCCCATATCTGGTTATTAAGGGGCGAAACAATGACGGCATAAAGGACTAGTGCTGTAATCTCCTTCTACAGCCTCGCCTCAATGACAACGCAACCCCCAGTTGCACACCCCACTTCTCATTTCAGGCCTAATGTATTCTATTAACCCCCCCCCTTCGGTGTCGGTCTTCAGTCGACCTCCACGGTGGGCTAAAGTGGGCCAGAGCCAGCGATGGAGGATAATGTTAGTCTGGAGATAGGTGGTGGAGGTGTGTGATGCTGCGTAATGGCTTCAGCAGGGAGGCCATTGGGTTCATTCAGACTCGGGTACCTGGGCCCCAAATCCCTCTGTTATTGTTGTTTAGTCTCGCACCTTCCTGAACGCTGCACCAATATTGTCAGTCGGTATTGGTTCGCGGTGTTAATATTTATATTTATTATATTTTGATGTACTATGTGTGCCGTGACTGTCGGCTATCGCTGATTAATCGCAAAAGTATGGCGGTTTACGCGTCGTTTTGGGCCTCTTGAGAGGAATAACAGCATCAAGGCACTAAGGGATTTGCCGGTTGGGATAAAGGGAGGAGTAGGGGGTTGTGAAGGGTTTTGCAGTAGCAGTGTGGGAGCGCTATGGGAATACCTCGCAGAAAGCCGTGCATGCTGGGTAGTATAGTTGGCGACCCGGCGGCGGCGACTGTCATCTTGACCTTTCCACCTCCCCTTGGATTTGATGGTGATTCGGCGCTTTGGTGACCTGGGACACCCTGTTGGACGAGACAGCCCTCTCAGAGACTGATTAGATTATTGTCGTGCACTGTTTGACTTAAGAATATTAGAACATGCTGGGATGGAGCTTAGCTCGAAACGTGTGAAAGCCTTACCTTTCTGGGATATTCTTCCTGTGGCTCACCTTTGCCATCATCAACACCTTGGCTGGCTTTCAGCTCGCTGGGCTCATTAACACCTTCTCTTAATTGTCAGTGAACCAGTGGACCCAAAACTGTTTTTGGGGATTTTATCACCGTTACTGAAATAAGACCCCAATTTAGAAAATAGGTGTGAAAATCCCATGGTTTTGCGTGAATGTGAATGTTCTACTCTCTGCAGATGGTGATGGCGTTCTCTTCGTTATGTCTGAGTGCTGTTGGGTTCACAGTTGATTAAAATTGCATTTTAATGTCATTTGGGGTTGCAATGGCCCCCTATTTCCTAAAACTCTCAACCCAAAAGCATTTTCTTTTTTATCTCGGTGTTCAAATTCCAGCTGAACCAGTGGGTTCATTGGCTCTTATACCGCCTTAAATGTTTTGCTGCGGCATCCAAGCACATTTTGCGCCTCTCTTATGTGGCCTCGTGGATGTTTAGATCGCGACCTCAGCAGTTGTACAGAGGCCCCAACCGCTCCTCCTTATGTAGCACACACACACACACACACACACACACACACACACACACACACACACACACACACACACACACACACACACACACACACACACACACACACACACACTGTATGTGTCATGAAGTGGTGGGTGTTCATATGTGTGACTCAGGATATTGGGGGGGGGGGGGGGGGTGCTACAAACTGAAAGTAGGTTCTCTGTTCTCTTCAGAGGTTTGGTCGTCTAGACTTTAGCCCAGTCAACATCCCACATGGACTTCTCGCGGTACTGTGGTTACAGCTTTACAGTCACTCACGGCCTAGTGTACCGGTATTTAATCTGTTATGTGGCCAAGTTTGTTTCGGTTAATAAAGAGCATTTGCACATTATGTATGGCACTGGAAACTCCCCCAGGTGTGTGTGTGTGTGTGTGTGTGTGTGTGTGTGTGTGCGTGTGTATGTGGTTGTGT
Source organism: Gadus morhua (assembly GCF_902167405.1). Taxonomy (NCBI): domain Eukaryota; kingdom Metazoa; phylum Chordata; class Actinopteri; order Gadiformes; family Gadidae; genus Gadus; species Gadus morhua. The sequence goes on from NC_044059.1 coordinate 9,168,716, forward strand.
GTGAGAAGCAGGGGTGAATGAATTGATTAGCCCGCTGTATGCAAAACACTGTACAGGGACCGCCTGGTGTGTAACAACGGGGCAGGTTTAATTACTATACCTTTACGACCTGGCTGGAAGCTGTAGCTTGGCTTTGTTTCAAGTGCATGTCCAGTCCCACACTGGCTCTTTATGTTTAAATAAGAAGGAAATACAAACTGTGACCTTTTATTTGGGTTGCACCCTTTTGGAACATGGTTCTCAACAAAAGGTTTCATAGAAAAATACTCTGGACATTGTCTTGAAATAAGAATGAAGTGAAAAGTGTGACCTTTATATCTGTGGAGGGTTTGTGTGGTTGATGGCTGTCTTACCTGGCCCGATTCGGTTTGGACTCTGGGCATGGCCGGGGCTGCACATCTGTTGCACGTTGAGTAATCAGTGTGCACAGGTTAGGACAGCCATCTTCCACACAAACACACACAAACAGGGAGAGATCTCCTGCATGGCAACGTGGAGCCACAACGTCATGCATCATTATCCGCAGACATTACGATAAACCGGCTTTCACCACTAGCACCCTGTGTCTGGGTGTTTGGACGAGCCCAGGAAAGCCAGGTGTAGTCAAGCAGACATCTAGGTGGTGTGCAGCAGCCAGCGACATTTGCTGCAATATCATTTTTGTTCACACTTTTATTCCAAAGAAGAATACCGACGTTTGAAATACAAGAATCGGTGATCCACCAGTTCCAAAGGTCATGGTGAAGCAGACGGGATGTTTCTCCAGTAAGAACTTGACAAACACACACTAGGGCATTGACTCCGAACTAAAAAATAAATCAAAATTCGAACGAATATTAGACAGCCCTTAATATTCTAACCTGTTATGGGCAGGCCAAGAGGGAGAGACGTCGGAGAACCCGACGCAGTCTATTCATAATATTGTAATGACCACAGAAGAGGCAGTGAATGAAGTATTGATTAGACAGCGATTTATTAAAAACGTAATAAAATAACCATAGCAACGCGGTTAACAAACCTCGCAAAGCCCAATCCAGGTCTTACTTAAGGCATTTAATGGTCAAAATATTATTAATAAATATTCGAATATTAATAAACAAAGGAACTTTGAATATGATTTTTGGGCAAATGTCAAAGCCCTAACACACACACACACACACACCTGCAGGCCAAGGGCACATGGATTGGCTCGGCACAGACATCAATTAAACTTTGCAAACTGTTTTGTTGTTTTTGTTTGTTTTGCTGTTGAACATCCACTTGTTTACCAGGAAATGGTTTATGAGTCACGAGGCAACATGGCGATAAGTGGTAGGTTGTCATCAATAAAGGAATTTACAAGAACTACATGTAAGGTCAATTGCAAAGACACACACACACACACACACACACACACACACACACACACACACACACACACACACACACACACACACACACACACACACACACACACACACACACACACACTTGAACAAGAACATTGCAAGCAAGCAAAAAACTAAATAAGTGATCCGGAGAGGGTAAGGTTTAAGGCAAACGCACAGAGAAAGAAAGCTGCTTCTTGTAAGCCCTAACTTGGATATGAATTGTTTTTCCAGAGCAATCTCACATTTCTGACACAAGGAAAAAAAAGAGAAAACCCCAGCGAAAACAAACACTCAGAAATAGATCCGGGGCACAGCCCGGTATGTGTGTGTGTGTGTGTGTGTAGTGAGTTTTCATCGCTGGGATTCATAACGTTTTAATTTAGAACAGGTGGCACCTCCGCCTCCTCCCCTGCCTCCCCCCCTCCTCCCCCCCCCCCCTCCTCCCCCTCCTCTCCCACCGCTGTCGCCATTGCCAACCGCTGTCACCGACTAACTGCCCCCTGCGCGATCGCCACGGCTGGCTGCGGCGTAAACAAAACACATTTAGCATAATTGCACCTTTGGTGTGTGTGTGTGTGTGTGTGTGTTTGTATGTGTGTCTCCAGGGCAAAAGTATTGATTTTCTCTCCCAGTGTCTTTTGTTTTTCTTCACCCTGGCCTCTCTATTTTCCCATCGCATTCCACAGCCGTGGTGCTTGCTCGCTCTGCTTCGCTCTCTCTCGCTCACTCTTTCATTCTCCCTCTTGCTCGCTCGCTCTCTCTCGCTCTCCTGCCTCCAAGCTACTGCTCTGCATTCCCTGCACTCCCTCATTCCTTGTTCTCTCTCTCTACTCCCGCGCGTTCTCTATCCTCCTTGTTGCTCTCCCCATCTCTCACTCTGTCACTCTTCCTCTCTACTTCTGTCTATCCCTCCCCCACTCTCTCTATATCACCTCATCCACTCTCTTCCAGCTCCGCCCTCTCTCTCTCTCTCTCTCTCTCTCTCTCTCTCTCTCTCTCTCTCTCTCTCTCTCTCTCTCTACCTCTCTCCCTCTCTACCTCTGTCCATCCCTCCTCCTCTCTCTCTCTCTCTCTCTCTCTCTCTCTCTCTCTCTCTCTCTCTCTCTCTCTCTCTCTCTCTCTCTCTCTCTCTCTCTCTCTCTCTCTCTACCTCTCTCTACCTCTGTCCATCCCTCCTCCTCTCTCTACTCTACCTCTCTATATCACCTCATTCACTCTGTTCCAGCTCCGCCCTCTCTGTCTCTCTCTCTCTATACCTCTCCATCTCTGTCTACTTACCCCCCCCCCCCTCTCTTGTTGGTTACTTCATTATTACTGTTAACCATAAATACCAGCGCCCTTCTCACCGTCACCGCTGGCTTCACCGTGGCAACCGGCTCCAGCTCCCAGCGATTCCAGGGCCCGTCGGACGGAGAGAGATTTAAAATGTGTGTTGATTTGCTTAAGGGACCGCTGGCCTCCCTGCTCCCTACACACACACACACACACACACACACACACACACACACACACACACACACACACGCACACAGACGTGAATGCACAGACAGACCGACAGAGACACACACACCTGAGTGCACACAAAAACTATCAGACACAAGCATAAGTTCACACAATCACAGACTTACACACAAACGCGCACACACACAAACTATCACACACAAGCATACGTTCACAGACACACAATCAGAGACATCCACACAAATGTAAGATCACAGAGAAGCGCATACACGTGGAAACAAATACACCATCACAAACCCATATTATTCAAAACAAACAAATGCGCACACTCGTATTTATCCAACACAAAAACACTGAGAACTGAGCAGGCCCACTTCATCACATCTTAGCAAAGCTTTATATTGCTCCTGACGCACAACATGTTTTGGAGTGTTTCCTCAAACAGCCGCTGTTGTCAACATCCCCAAATCATTTCCAATTATGTTAGGTGTGGGTACGCATTTCAGCATCTTTGGGCATTTGTGCGGTTTACTGTTTTATTGTGTGTGTCTGATGTGTAGTGCGTGTCGGTCATTTTGTGCGTGTGTCACGGTGTCAGCCCATTGCTCTTCCTAGTAGACTTGGGAGAGTACGCCGATGAAGGCGAATGCTTGTTGTCTTTGGATGTAATGGCCGCCAAGCCTCTTGTAAATATTTTATCTCTGCAGCAGCAGAATGGGTTCAGAGAGAAGGAGATGGGGGAGAGAGTGAGAGAGAGAGAGAGAGAGAGAGAGAGAGAGAGAGAGAGAGAGAGAGAGAGAGAGAGAGAGAGAGAGAGAGAGAGAGAGAGAGAGAGAGAGAGAGAGAGAGAGAGAGAGAGAGAGAGAGAGAGAGAGAGAGAGAGAGAGAGAGAGAGAGGGGGGGGGGAAGCCGACTAGATGGGTGTTTGGTTTTTTCCTTTGACTTTGTTCATGTCAGGTCAGAAAGGTTAAGAAAATGTTTTCATTCCACAGGTTCAGAAATCCCCTCTTTCTAAATGTCTTCGATCCCACATACACGGCTTGTATGTGGGATCGAAAATGGTCAAGGTCTTGACTATTTCATGGCGCACATAACTTTACAATATAAATAAAGCAATTCATGTTTATTTTAGCTGCCCTCTAACTCTCTGTTTCCCCCTCCACAGCAGTGCAAAGGTTCATAAAACAATACACACAGGCACACGCACTCCCCCACACACACACGCATAAGTATCTAATCCGGCTATTTCTGGTGTCAGCCGGTTATACCGGACTAGGAAGGAGAGAAACCTTTAAAAAGATCCCCTCAAGCAAACTTCTCCCCCAGTAGACAGGTGTCCTGCAGGGGAGAGTCCTTGGAGCGAGTGTCTGGAGCTGCAGAGGAGTGTAAATATTGTTTAATTGGATAAGAGGGACATGAATTACGGCTCCGTGGATTACAAGGACATCACGTTGTTCATTAGGGCTAATGGCCGAGGACGCCGCGACATTAGTAGACGCCTGTGTTTGTCCTGCGTCTCAGAGACTTGATGTCATCCATCTTTGAGAGCTACGCTATTTACGCTAACATGGGTGTCTGTGTGTGTGTGTGTGTGTGTGTGTGTGTGTGTGTGTTTGCATTCAGTACGCTGAATTTCAATGAGGCTTAATGCATGGTGATCGAAGAGGGCAAACACAAAATTGACTTCTGGCTGTGCGGGAAGACAGACACAGACAGACAGACAGACAGACAGACAGACAGACAGACAGACAGACAGACAATGTCCTCTACGAGGAGCAAGGTGGATTCAAGGTTGTTCACGGTGAGCTGGAAACGAGATGCGTGTGTGTACGTGCTTGCGTGTCTGTGTGTGTGCGCTTGCGTCATTCAATCTTCCTGACCCAAACACCCCCACTCTGTGCTCCTCCTTTTGCTTCCTCCTCCTTCATTCTCTCCCTCTTCCTCTTCGTCAACCCCACACACACACACACCCACCACCACCCATCTGAAGCAGCCCAGTCAAAATGTGCAGCCATGCAGATATCTACAATCTCATTAATTC
>NC_044059.1:9176087-9206087 GCF_902167405.1 Gadus morhua
ATAATAACGAAGAGGAAGAGAGACGACAGACTGTCCTTTTGGTTGTGAATTAGAGAGAACCAGAGAAAAGACGTGTGTGTGTGGGGTAGAAGGGGTCGGGGGGCACAATGAGCCCAGTGTTATCTGGGATGGTGGGAGGGCGGGGGGGGGGGGGGTTGCGATGGGGGGGCTCTGGTTACCACGGCGTCGAGAGACGGCAGCCTTATGACCGCCTTCATGACACAAAACTCTCTCCTCCTCTTCCTGCACTCCTGTTTTCTCCTCTTGTTCTGGCCTGGTGTCCTCCCTGGGCGACTCTCCATGTGTCTCTACTCCTCTCTCCCCCTCTATCCCTCTCTCCCCCCCTCTCCCCCCTTCTCTCCCTTGTTCAGGTAAGTGGAGAGGCCTGTTGTTCATATTCCATCATGAGTTGACGCTGTAGTAAACGGCGCGCTGAAATTCCCCGGTTATTATACCCGTCGCACGGGACCTTGTTATCAACATACACACACGCGCGCACACACACACACTTTTCTTTCATTGCATATTTTTAAAAACAGAAACACAATTAGGCTTGTGTTTCTGTGAAGGCTAGGCTTTTTTTTCTCTTCCTGAAATACAATAGCCCATTGCGTCTAGGCACGGGCCCACTTCATATTTTGCTAAAGTATGCGGTTCTTTGTGGACTCTAAAACCCTCTAACAACCCGGATTTCCCGGGTTGTTATTCCAAGGACAGAAATATTCAATGTCACGTTGAGTGTTTCGAAAACAAATTACAGTATTTTTTGAATTGTCTCTGTCTTTCTCATCTAGTCTCACTCGCTCCCACCATTACTCGCTCTAGCTCTCTCTACCTCGTTCTCTCCACCCCCCCCCCCCCTTTCTCTCTCTGTCCCGCCCTTTCTCTCTCTCCCCCCCGCTCTCTCTAACTCTCTCCCCCTCCCTACTCTCTCTCTTGCTCTCTCTCCCCCATCTCTCCCGTCTGTCGTTGGACCGCTTCAGGGACGTATCACTGAGTCATGAGACTAAAGTCTTAAGTAAAGTGGCCTATTAAAATGTCCTTGAGCAACACAGTGCATGTCCCTTTCTAAATCCGACCGGAGAGGAATGTCTATAATAAATGTTTGATTTGAAACAGCGGTGACACAGAAACAATTGGAGGGTTTCTAGATGTTTCCATCACGGAGAGCTCTTAGTCGTTGTGTGTGAGTTTTGTGTGCGTGTGTGTGTGTTTGTGAGTGTGTGTGTGCGCGGGCATGTCGGGAATTGGTCCACTGGTCATGCTTGAATAGTCACAGATGGCTGATGAAGGTGCTTTGCAAAGCGATTCAGCAAAAATCACTCTCTCTCTCTCAGTCTCTGTCCCTCTCTCTCTTTATCTTTGTCGTCCTGTGTCCCTCCACCGCTCTATACATCGTCCTCTCCCACACTCTCCTCCTACTCCTTCTCTCTCACGCTCTGTGTCTCTTCCTCTCTCCTCTCCCCATCCTTAGATCCATCTCTCTTCCTCTCGTTCTCTCGTCCCCCTCAGTCTCTCTTCCCTCCATCCCCCTCTCTCTCCTCTCTCCCCGCCTGCTGTGTCTTTGTCTCTCTCCCCCTCTCTCTCCCCCTCTCTCTCTCTCTCTCTTAGGGCCACAGTCCACTCAGAATAGACAGACGTCTGTAAAGTCCCCCAGCTTGGCAGCCGAGCCCTCAGTGTGTTGGCTCGGTGCCGCTGTTGTCATGCACACTGCAGGCTTTTGCTCCGGCTCTGAGATATACAGGGAGAGAACGGGCCTGAGTAGGAGGTGGAGTGGCGTGGTGCAGACGGGGGGCGTTCTTTGTCTTCTTTCACTGTTGTACGCACATACACCTGCGCAGTCATTCACTCACAGTCAGGCACAGAGACGCACGCACACGCACCCTGATGAGCCCCCTACTCAATGAGGGTCAGAGCTATTTACCCTGCCATCTTGTGGGGGTTTCCTGACGTGTGTGTGTGTGTGTGTGTGTGTGTGTGTGTGTGTGTGTGTGTGTGTGTGTGTGGGATTGGGTGTGTGCGGCATACTTTGTGGCTCTTCGGATGTACGTGCTGTGTTTGCGCAAACACGCGCGTTTACACGCACGCACACACACACACAGGTACACACACACACACACGGATGTACTAACGCACACACACACACACGGATGTACTAACACACAGTCCAATGAGGAGGAGGGGGTGGGAAGACCATATGGATCTGCCTGCTCCTTGCTGAGCGAGCCGGACGACAGCTGAACAGCTTGAGGTGGAGCACACGGGCCAGTCACATGCACACGTATGCACACACATAGAGGTACAAACACACTCACACACACATTATACAATGTAGCCGATCGTAATCATACAACTGAGAACTATTTGAATCCCTCTTTGTCTGAAATTCAAGATTTAAATATGCTGTATCGCAATGAGAGCATTTGGATTCTCTCTCTCTCTCTCTCTCTCTCTCTCTCTCTCTCTCTCTCTCTCTCTCTCTCTCTCTCTCTCTCTCTCTCTCTCTCTCTCTCTCTCTCTCTCTCTCTCTCTCTCTCTCTCTCTCTCTCCCTCCATCTTGTGTGTGTTACAGAGCACTTACCTGTGTGTTATGTCTGTCCACTTTGTAACTCTACCGCTATTACGTCATCTGCTCTCTATCTCTTTTCTCTCCTTCCTTCCACCCTAGGCGTCGTGACTGGACTCTAACTGAGTAGTGATTGGTGGACCTTGAAGGCTAGGCGGGCACACAAACAAATGCTCTGATGGCATTGGCCAAAACTGGAAGGAGTAAGAAAATAAGAGCACTCAATATTAAGTCACAATGGCTAGTGTGTGTGAGAGAGCAGAGTGCATCGAGCCAGGGAGAATGATAGACTATGGTCTCTCGGTTATCCTGTCAATACTTAGCAAATTATGCTCTCTCCCTCTCTCCCTTTTTTAATTATTCTCTTTTTCTGTTTCCAGTTTTTAATCTGGTCACCGGTGGATGGCCAGAAACCATGCAAAGAAACCCTACCAAATACCAAAAGTGTTTTTAAAATAGAAATGTAAATTAATTATAAATATTTATTTTCCACATGGAAGTCCTGTTGCCATAACGACGGTCGCTTGAGACCAATTAGGCTCAAGCTCTCTCCGGCTGGAAGCCTCAAACCTACAGTTTAAAATAAACCACGGCAAAACCAACTTCCTCCATTAAAACAATATGAACGTTTATATCTCCAAGGTTTTGAGTTTTATTGGATCAGGTCGTTTTCTATAGAAAATGGATGACCACGAAAGAGGAGGGCTTCGCGGCTCAGTCCAAAGGGTATCGGTTTGAATCCCAATTACCGCAGGCGTCTCTGGGCAAGATGCCCCAGCCCCTACCTGCTCCCTAGTCACACAAACAAATTAGTTATTTGGAGAGGGGCCAAATGTCTTCATAGTTAATACAGAAAATACAGAAATGATTATGAAGCCGTTATTTAAAGTGTAAAGTTGATATGAAAATAAATGGAAGTATCGATGGATATTATGCAGTCCCAGGTCTCTGAAGCACGCGGTCCAGATACGTGGCTTCTACTCTCACATGCAAACTGCAGACTCCCGTCGGCCTATCAGCCACACCTATCGATGTGATTGGCCTGCTGTGGTTGATCAACCCCCCCCGCCCCCTCCATAATGTTTCAACCCGTCTCTCTCGACCCCGCCCACGGGATTATGTGTGTACGTGTTTGACCGTTTCTCACGTTTTCTCCAGTCTCCTTCACCCTGAACTTTATCTTCTTCCTCATGTAACGTTGTTACTATCACTCTCTGTCCCTCTCCCTCTCGCTCTCTCTCTCTCGCCCTCTCTCTCTCTCTCTGTCATGCTCACTCGCTATCTCTCTCTCTTTCTCTCCGTCTCTGTCTTGCTCTCTCTCTCTCTCCCTCTCTCTCTTTCTCTGTTTCTTCTATTCAACGTTCTCTCCCATTTCTAATGTAGCGCAATGAACAATCTCTGTGTGTGTGTGTGTGCCCAGTTGGCTGGGATATACATGTCAAGTCAGTTCATTTTCGAAAGCAAAGTGTCAAAAGTATAGATTCTCCCACTCCTCCCTGTAGCTCGCTGTCATTCTGTCTCCCTCTCTCTCTCTCTCTCCAAGTGTCTCTCGCGCATGGTGTGTGTGTGTCTCCTTGTATGGTGGGACCCTGGCCACAGCAGGCAGAGTCGTTTGGCTGGAGAGACGACGGGGGGGGGGGGGGGAGAGAGAGAGAGAGAGAGAGAGATGGAGGGGGAATCAGAAGGGGAAAGGGGTGAGGAGGATAAAGAGTTGGGGGATAATGAGTGTTTTTGTTTGCTTGTTTGTGTTCAGTGCGCTAGAGAGGAAGGAAAATGGCCTCTTGTCTGCTGAAGATTCAAAATCATTATTTTCGTCCTTCGGTTGTACGTCTTGAAGAGATGTGTGCGCGCGCGCGCACACACACACACACACACACACACACACACACACACACACACACACACACACACACACACACACACACACACACACACACACACACCCCAACACACACACACACACACACACACCAGCAAGGCAGGGATAGATGGGTAGGCAGTGGACGATGGAGGAATGCTGTGTCGTGTAAAACGAAAAAAATAGGATTTTTAAGAGGTTTGCCAGCTGTCTGACCCTTGAACTCTGACCCTACCCCCCTTTCTATCTCCCTCTCTCGCTCTTCCCTGTACTCACTCAGCCAACAGCTGGTTTTGGTCTATTTGATCAGACTGTGAAGTGTATGTGTGTACGTGTGTGTAGTTAATGCATGTATGTAGTTATGCATGTGTGAATAATGCATACGGTGGACGTGCCCACATTTGCATGTGCACATTCATGCGGCCCCGTCTCTGTGCTTGCGCACGTGTGCTGAGAGAGAGGGCGGGCACGCCGTCTGCTGACCGCTTCTACCCACGTCCATGCCCTGTGCTGAAAGAAGACCTCTGTCTCGCGCATACGCACACACACACACACACACACACACACACACACACACACACACACACACACACACACACACACACACACACGTGCACACACACATATTGGACCAGCCAATCATGGAGGAATGGTGGGTACAGAAACAGAAAGAAAGGCAGAGGGAGAGAGAGAGAGGGGGATGGAAGGAGAGATAAGAAGAGGACAGAGTGAGAGAAGGGGAAGAGAGAAAAGCTGTGGGAGGGCAGTCTTCAACACTAGTCCATTGTTTCAGTCGCCCATAAAGATGGAATACATTCACTGGATATTGTGTCCCCAACCCCTTCCCTTTTGGCCTACCAGAGCCCAAGCCATCTGGGGTCAACACACATGCCCTTTGACCTCTCAAACCAGAGAGCACGGAACTTTCCCTGCTGTGACCCTTTCCATGTTATCCACAGACTGTGTGTGTGTGTGTGTGTGTGTGTGTGTGTGTGTGTGTGTGTGTGTGTGTGTGTGTGTGTGTGTGTGTGTGTGTGTGTGTGTGTGTGTGTGTGTGTGGTGGCGAAAGGTCTCAGTGACTCTGTGTTTTCATATATAGATAATTCAGGGCAGGAGGACCTTGGGGAACCCACTGCATTTCTCACTGCCTGTCCCAACGGCATAGCCCCCTGCGACTGCTCTATCATGCCCTTTAGTCTGTTTTCATGTTATTTCTCTATGTAAGCTGTATGTTTTTCTATGTAATAATACACCACTGCCATGTGTGTATATATCTCCTGTGTGTGTGTGTGTGTGTGTGTGTGTGTGTGTGTGTGTGTGTGTGTGTGTGTGTGTGTGTGGGTGTGTGTGTGTGTGTTTATTGGTGGTAGTTGCGATGGTGAGTGAAGGTGTCAGAGCTAGTGAAAGTGGACCAGTTGTCTTCCTCTTTTTTGTTTACCGTGGGGGGGGGGGGGGGGGACACACGGACACATGGACAGACAGAAACAGTTAGTGGGGTCAACTTGTCCATCTGTCTCCGTTCCTTGCGAGGTCCGCTTGATTGATAGCTTGTGTGGGGGGGGGGAGAGGGTGTAGGGGGTCCCGGGTGGTATTTTGCCCTCCCTCTTGAACCCACCCTTTGTCGACTCACTGGAGTCAATACGGTTAGAGTCGTAACACACTATTTATTGGATTTTCCTTTTTAATAGAATGATGAGATTCTAATTAAACACCATTAAAAGACAGCAATAAAATGACTGTGAAGTGTGAAATTAAATCTAAAACGTTATCGTCAGTGGTTATCCTATCCTTGACATCTTTGAGACTGCTTGAATGGCTCGGCGAGCGATCAAAAAGCATTTGAACGATATCAAATGAGGATAGGACCTGGATTTGAGCCCGTACGTCATCAAAGATCATGACTGTATATATCTGATCTGCCCTGCTGATATCCACAGGCCCAAAGAAAGCACGCTATCTCTCCATCTTGGCATCTGAAGGCAACCCGCCTTTACAGCGAGGAGCTCTTTACCCTTTGTTTCAGGAAAATATATAAAGGGATTCTTGCTCTTCCGATGAGTCGGGCTCACATTAACCAAATGAAAGCTCTTTGTTCTCTTTCATGATAACTGGGAGATGGAGCAGGTGAGGGGGGGTTGGGTGGGGGTGGTTGGGTTAATGGCCCTTGAGAAAAGGTAACTTGTCTAGACTTGTATTCATCACCATTCACCACTCGGCCTCTTGAACAGGCTGAAAAATTAATTCCACATAATGATGTCTTTTTCTTCTTGTACTTGAGGATAGTACAAATGGGCTCCGATAATAAAAGAGAACAGTTTATGCAAATGACCTTTAACAATCGTGCCGTGTTTAAGGATGTTAAAGACTAGTTTCTCATTTCTTTGTGTATAAATCATTTCGACATACATTTTTTTTATTGGATTATGTTTGAGGACGGCATGGCTGATTTTGGTTTGGGGTTGGGTTGGAACAGCGTCGTGTGCCTTCTGCAAATCAGAAGCAGACCACTTACCATTCGGCCGTCCAACGCTAATGGCCGTGTGCCTCCACCGCACAACGTTTGCTCAGCAACAGATTGCTAGGGAGCTCCTGCTTTGCGTTCTCCCAGCTCTCCTGTTCTCTCCTTCCCCCACGAGGAGGTGTGGGGATCAGTTCTTAATGTCCTCCTCCTCCTCTACTTTCTTTGGGTCTCGTCTCTCCTCACTCTAAATAATAGTATTCCCTTCCTCGGGTCCATTGGAAGCATGTACACTCCTGTGTGTTCCCGTCTCCATTCCAACCACTTCAACATGTTCTCTCTCTCCCCTACCTCTTCCTCTCTCTCTCCACTTCCCTCTTCTTGTCTCTCTCCCCTTCCCTCTTCTCTCTCTCCACTTCCCTCTTCTTGTCTCTCTCCCCTTTCCTCTTCTCTCTCTCCACTTCCCTCTTCTTCTCTCTCTCCCCTTCCCTCTTCTCTCTCTCCCCTTTCCTCTTCTTGTCTCTCTCCCCTTCCCTCTTCTTGTCTCTCTCCCCTCTCTTCTCCTCTCTCTCCCCTTCCCTCTCCTTCTCTCCCTCCACCTCCCTCTGTATCTCTATCGATCCATCCCTCCCTCCTTCGCTCTCTGTCTCTCCCTCTCACCTCCTCTCAGTCTCTGTCCCTCTCCCTCTCTCTCTCACCCTGTCTCACTCCCACCCTTCCCCTCTCGATCTTTGTCTCCCTCGATGTCTATTTCTATCCGCCTCCCTTCCAGTCTCCCTCTGTCTCCCCCTCCTCCCCCCCCCCCCCTCCCTTTTGCCCACCAGAGCAGCAGGCCATCTTTGACACTGCGATCATTGTCCTCATCTTTTGGTCAGGGCCCAACGGGTGCCGTCATCCCAATACTAGACAGACACACACACACACACACACACACACACACACACACACACACACACACACACACACACACACACACACACACACACACACACACACACACACACACACACCGCCTCTCAGTGTCTATCCGATAATGAACAGCTCTGTTTCCTCCCGCACTATCCCTGGCCCTGTCTGGCTCAGGTACTGGCTGCAGGGGTGTGGGGGAGGGAGAGGGGGAGGGAGAGGGGGAGATCACTAACCTGTGACCTTGGTGATGGTTGCCAGACGGTCTCCTCCGTCTGTGTGTGTGTATGTGTGAGTGTGTGTTTTTGTCTGGTTGGTGTGTGTCTGTGCATATGTCTGTGAAAGTGTGTGTTTGAGAGAGGGAGAGAGTGTGTGTGCGTGTGTGTGTGTGTGTGTGTGTGTGTGTGTGTGTGTGTGTGTGTGTGTGTGTGTGTGTGTGTGTGTGTGTGTGTGTGTGTGTGTGTGTGTGTGTGTGTGTGTTTCCATGCCAACATGCACTGCCGTGCAGTGGTCAGCCGGGGTCGGACAGCGGACACAAAATCGGTCACGCTTCTCACACGAAACAAAATGGCTGCCCATTACCACCATTATCCTCCTCTCACACCCACAACCCCACACACACCCACACACACCCCCACACACGAGCACATAACCACCACCAGCGACTCTGCGCCTGTGCTCAACCTTTAACGGAGGACGGTTTAAGAGGAAAGCCACAGGGAGCCGCGTGTTTATTGGCTGGAAAGCACAGCTTCATAATGTTCAGGCGAAGGTCATTTCCTGCTGAGCCCGGTTTGGGAGGGGGGGGGGGGGGTCAGTGGCGGAGGTAAAGACACTAAAGCCCCGCACTTTTGGACTTAAGACGCCGAAAGCAAGCGGGCTCGGAGCCCTTTCGCTTTTCTCCTTCTGTTTGTTCTGAGGACAGACACGCACGCACACAGACAGACACGCAGACAGTCAGACAGACAGAGTGACACACACACACACACCAGGCCCAATGTTGAGGCAGTTGTTTCAGCGTGATAAAAATAGCCGAATTGCTATTCCCCTGTCTAGCTTAAAACACATTGCTTAATACAATCAAGCTTAAAACATGATTTCAACCACCTTCCTTATAATAAAGAACAACAAGGTGCATGTTACTTCTTGATTGTTAGGACCTGAGTTGGCCATGTTTTTTAACCGGTGGTTCGACCTTTTCTCTGTGGAATAAAAGCCCTGCAGATGATTGGACCGTGGGTTCATTCTTGTAAAAACGAGATGTTCTTGAGAACCCATGCTTAGGTTAGTTGTCTCTCTGGGGTTGGGGATGGGGGGGGGGGGGGGGGTATGCTTACACAAGCCCTCCCACGAGCTGCTGAAGAACCGCAGTTGATCTCTCCATCACTCCTTTGGTTCCCTTCTTCTGAGGGCGCGGCCATGGGCTCGGGTGTCTATGGTGGTATGACCGAGGGGCAAAGGCTCATGGGAAAGTGTCTCCCACTGCGGGGGTTGCCAGGGCCGGGGGTTTGACAGTCTCTTAATGAGGTCACGGGGGGGCTAGAGGGCCCCTCCAACCACGTAAAAAATGGCCCTTCCAGAGATCGTTAAAAAAAACAAGCCAAGAAGGAGTGAGTTTTCTCTTCCTTAATGGCGTCCACGTGTTGGAGACAGAGGACGCTTTGCTGAGGAAGGGCAGCTGGAAAGAGTAGGACAGCGATGCGGCTTATAGAATGGCTCTGGGGATGGAATCCCAGTGGAGAAGGTTCTGGGTTCGATCCCCAACGTATGTCGTGTCCCGGCCTTTAGGCATCCTTCAGCGTAACGCCCTAACCCCTACCTGTTGCTCGATGACATGTGTCTGAATTCACCCTCGGTGGCTTTGGATGAAGGACTTAAACGGTGACTTCCACACCGCCATTGTCACCCAAGGCTTTTTGAGGATTATGGGAACGAGGAAGAAACTTTGGTCCATTAGTATTCTGGTCGTTTCTTTGCCTTCCAGCACTCAATTATACATCGTCATCCCATGGAATATTTACATTGACTTGGGATGCCAGGAAGCTGTGGTTGCATTCTCAGAGTATGAGTTTATCTTTTGGGGAATGCTGTAGACTTCTCTTACAGGGCGTAAATCTCTAATGAATGTAGAAAAATGGCTAATCTTGCACATAAGACACTGAGAAGTCATTTTATGTCTCATTAGAAATTGAAATAGTTATACATATTGCGCACATGCTAGGAGAGAGGGGTACTTAAGGTTAGCATTCCTTCTTAGGAGAAACGTAGAGAGATAGAAGAACAGCTTGGCAAGAAGAAAAATAGTTAGACAGGAAGGTGGAAAGGTAGACACTCAGACATTTACATAATAGTCCTGAAGATCCATGCAAATGCGTGCGATTTCCAGGCCAACATCTACAATGCAGGCAGAGTTAAGTATGCATGAGATAGAGGGCAAGAACGAAAGGGTGGGGGGATGGTGGAGTGGTGTGAGTGTGTGTGTGTGTGTGGGGGGGGCTTTAGGGAATAAGGGAAACGGAGATGAAGGATTTAGATGTAATTGTAGATTCTGCTCACGTATATGCACACTCATGGGCACTTCCGTACGCGCGCGCGCATGCACACACACACACACACACACACACACACACACACACACACACACACACACACACGCACACCCCACTACTCCACCCTCACTCAGAGACAAACACACAGACAGGCAGAGAGTGAGCGGCAGAGCCCGGTCATTATACCTGAAATCACCTTAAGGATTTGGGTTTGTTGGGGTACAACACGATTGCTTGCAGAGTCAGAGCCTGGGCGGCCTGGGTTTACCACGGGCTAAGATCTCCCTCCGCACGCAAGACCCAGTTAAACAGAAATACAGTCACGAAGCCACCCCACACGAAGCAGCCACAAGTTACATTTATGTGTCCTCGGTTTCTCCAATGGCTTGAAACCCAAAGCAGACCGCCGCTGGTCTGAGATAAAGAGCTTGTCATTGGGGCCATGGACCCTCACAAATAATTGAGAAAAAGATTCTTATTTCAAAAGCAAAAGTGGTGAGCTAATTGAGAACCTTTTGCCTGAAATGTTTGAACTTCATTGATGATCATCGAAAATGTTATGGATTCTATGATTGCAAAGCAGTCTACTTTTAAGGCCGTCTGTGTCATCAAGGTTATATAAGATGGGGTTGGTTTAGTCTTATAATGTGGCCAGCAGAATTTCTCTTTGACAGTCACTTACTTTCCTTTCCTTATTACCAAGAAGGCCTAGACATGGGCCTAGTTTTTCATTATTTCTACGTTTATACTACTCTTACAGAGCACGCCATAGCTTCATATTTGAGCATTCTGCCATTCCGAACCAGGCACATTCTTTAAATCACTGAAGGGGAAGTGAAGCATGAAATGTTTAATTCACAAGGTTGACACAAACAGTCAAACAAACCCTGGGAAATATATATTTAAATTAATCCCCCTGGTGCTGCTGAATAACTAGCATGTGCCATGATGATGTGTCAAGCACATTTCAACACTCTCCTTGCCTTACGCTCTTGCTCATGTGGATTTACCGCTCATATTCCCCACAGCAGGCCACTAAACATTGCCTTAACCAGACCGGAGGGGGATCTTTGATCTGAAAGTCAAAACCAGAAACCTGCTTGTTGAAATTCAACTCCTCTAATCAGAAGCCCATTGCGATCCAAAAAAACACTAATGGATAAAAACCATCAAGCTAGTGTCAGAATCTTGGCATGTCCCCACCCCACCTCTCAGTAACCTGGACTGGTCCAGAACTGAATGAGATGGGAGCCTTGTGCGATAAGCAACCACGCACCATGAAATGCAGGAATATGGCACGCTTTGATTTAGTAAACAGCCCCCACTCGCATGACTCCCTTTAATTTAATTTTGCGCTGGTATTGCCTGAATGGATAACAAAACACACATGTGCTTGCATGCCATGCGCACACGCACACACTAATTCTCTGGTGTTTCGTAATCATCTGCAGCATGTCTTGAGGGAACACCTAAGAGGAAGATTTCCAATCCAAATTTGGTTGCCGGAGAAAATAAACAGCGAGTGACGACATGCTCCTGAAGCTGTTCCTCACAAAAACACCCGTGCACGTACACGTGCGTACACACACACACACACACACACACACACACACACACACACACACACACACACACACACACACACACACACACACACACACACACACACACACACACACTAACAATCTCAGTAGATGTCCAAACATTCATGTATGATGTGGGAATCCTTGGATTTGAGGACCTCCTCAACAACCCTTGAGAGACAGCTGTCTTAACCCAGAAACACAGCGGTGTTCAAGAGGAAGATCAACATGACCGTGAACATCAGTTTGTTACTCACTGCTTCGCTCAATAGTAAATAGTTTTGGTTAAACCAAAATATGTTGAATGATTCAAGGGCACAAACTAGAGCTCTGGCTGCGATGTATGAACAAACAACGACCCGGCGTTGTTTAAAATTCAAATAAAAGTTGATGTAGAGAGTCAGTCAACCAGGCTACAAATTAAAATGAGTGAGGGATTTAGCGATAAGTCATGTTATAATGCAGGGTTTAAAACGGCCTGTCCCTCCCTGTAGTTTATTCCTTGTAAGACATTGATCGCTAATACGTGCATGTTGCAATAAGTGGTGTGGCAAGGACTGTATGTATCATTAGCCTTCGATTTCAAGCTGTGTTACACCACAGCTTTTTAAACCAAATGGCGATCTTTGTATTGACTCCTCCTAAACACAGAGGAGGTAAAATACCGCTTCCAAATACCACTTTTACCACCATGGTTTCCTTTTGCATCCAGCTAATGTGAATAACGGTTTGGGCGGGGAATGTTTTTAGCGATCGATTAGCCCCTCGCTAGCCTAGCCTGAAACAAACAACTGAAGTACCCTTTTTATCTGAATTTGGAGCCCATTTCCGAACTGGTCTCGGGAGAGGCGTGCGTTGCTGGCTTTTAGCGAGGGCATGCGGGATGGGGCGTGTTGTTTTTTTCCAGTTCTGTTCTATTTATATGGGGGTGTTAATGGCGAGACAGGGCGGGAAAGTGGAGCTGCATCTCCCCGACCACATGCGTTGCGGTGATAATAGCCACACTCTCCTGACGGCTGGGATCGACGCAGGGCAGGACTCCCCCCGGCCAGATGTTAGGTCCATCTTCCACAGATGCTGACAACAAGGCCATGAATATCAAAAATGCAAATGAATCTTACTGCAAACCGAAAGCATAACACAAACGCACCGTTGGATAAGTATACAAATGTCCCTATCTGCCTTGCAACCTTAACCAAGGAGTGATGAATAAAAAGTCAAGCTACGAATCGTTACAATTTTCAGCCATCCTTCAGCTAAGTCAGCTATCACCAAAGTGAAAGAAAGCCTCCACTATACAAAGGTCCAACATGGCGTTGAGGGTTTTCGAACCCTCTCGCCGAGCAGTCCTGTTGGCATAATTACAATACACTAATGGTAGGTCACAGACAGTTGCTAGCGGAGATTGTTGTGAGGTGGTAGCTGCCGAGAAATTGTACTCCTAGTCTTCACAGTATGAATGCCAGACCGTTCAAATTGTAATTATCTCAAATCCGTCGTTGGGATTCACCGATACTATTTGTCAAACGTGAGTAGTGCATGTTTCAAGGATGCAATGGTATGAATACGATTATTTCTAAGCAGAAGCGAAAAGATTTTGATTGGTTGGTTCATCGTTCGTAGGATCAATAAACCGATTGGTTAGAGACTTTGCTGACATTGCCTAACCCCCTGTTTAATCCTACCCAAGTTATACCTGGCATCCGAAAGCACACACAAAAACACGGGCCAACGACTCGCATTCGGAATAAGAATCATTCCTATCAGTTCTCGTAATGCTTATTAGATATAAACAGCCCCTTAATGATACAACAAAGCTAAAACAAGGATGTCGCTGGATTTAAGAGGACGTCTCACAAATTGAAAGAGTAATCATCTTCTATCTTCCCTGTCACCGTGTGGGACCTGAACGATACAGATTACAGACCAGTCAAAACAGTCCAGCCAGGGCCAAACAGGGCCTTTAGGCCGTCATCACCCACCGACCGGCGGCTTCCAGAATTCGCTTTCTTTCTGGTACAAAGAGGGGTGTTTGGAGTCTACTCAATATCCGTTCATCCTCTCTCTCCCTCCTTGTCAGTGACATCACCTGCCCTCCAGGCTGGGGACGACACAAAGTTTGCACACCCCCGGCGCATGTCGCCGCCCGTGTCCTCTCATTGTGAGTCTCTCTGGGCGCCCGCCCACCCCTGTTCGACGGTGTGCCGCACAATGGAAGCTATTGTGGACTTAAATAAGGGCTTGTGTGTGTGTGTTTGTGCAATGTTTGGCCTGTATATACTCGGTGTGTCTACACAAGTCGACCTGTAAGCTTACGGATACTGTACACACAAATGGCATGCCCGTGTGTATTACGCGTGTGTTCTTGGCGCCCTCCCTTCCGAAAGCCGCGTCCGTGCGTGGAAACGCGGCTTTTGACTTGTTGTGTGAGGCGGCGTGCACGTACACGTGTCAGTGTGTGTGTGCGTGTTTGGTGTGTGAAGTCAGAGTGCTCTTTCATGTTTGTTTGCTTCTGAGGCAGATGAATAGATTGGCCCTGCGGCGATGAAAAGGCGAGAGCGTCTTGGCGCAGGTTGCCTTGTGCTGTCTGGGCTGCGCGGTTTCAATAGGATTAGCTCTGGGCTCTCCTTCCATCCTCCGGGGCCACAGGCACAGGGAAACAAACGACACAAGAAAAACGGAGACAAAGCATAGGACTAAATGTACGTTTAGATGTTTTGGGGGGGGAACTAAAACACGTTGTTTGGTGTGTTTCAGGGGGAGATTACGCTTGGTTCTCGAGCAGCTTAGTCACTGAAGGGTACTACTGCTGCAAAGGACGCTGGGATATTTGTACGCACTCGCACTCAATCTGTGTGTTAATTTACATCTGTCACCTCCGGAATAACATGTTACCCTCCTGTGGGACTTTTGGATTTAGGAGTAATTCCCTCTCGCTCTCTAGTCTCTCTCGCTCTCTCTCTCTGGCTGGATTCAGGCATTGTACTCTAACCTCCTTCTCTGTCTCTCTCTCTCTGTCTGTCAGTCTGTCTGTCTCCCTCTCTCTGTCTCCCACCCCCCTGTACCCCCCTCTCATTTCCTCCATGTAATTACAGAGTGCGAGCAGCGGTGCTATGCACAATACAAATCAATAAGGATGTGTGTGTGTGTGTGCGTGTACGTGTGTGTATGTGTGCGTGTGTGTGTGTGTGTACATTCGTGTGTGTGTGTGTGTGTGTGTGTGTGTGTCGCAGGGTCCCCTCTTCAGCCGTCTCTCCAAGAGAAAGGGTGTGTGTATGTGTGTGTGTTTGCACGGATTAATGGCAGTTCTACTAAAACAAAGGGATGGTTTCTAGATTACCGCCTGGGTAATTACGAGGCGCTGAGATAAGCAAAGAACCAGGAGATGGGGTGATTAGAAAGCAGAGTCACAAAGACGGGGGGGAAGAGGGTGGCATTAACGGTAGGGGAGGAGGAACAAGATGGTGGCAGTTGGAGGGGGGGGGGGGGGACTTCAATTAGTCCTATGCCATCGCAGATTGCTTCCTTTGTCTCCTTGGGGACTCTCAGGAAGGTGTGAACGTCACCTACCTCCCACCCAAGATGCGGCCCCTCTGCTCAAATGAAAGAGGGTCATGAGTTCAACCCGACACACATACAACGTGAAACTCATTTAAAACCACTTTTTAAAAGTGTCTTCAAAAAAAACGTGGATCATTTGTGATGTCAAGAAACGTGGTCGATTGAAGATTTTGCCGCCTGTGCTTTTGTGTGTAGCTGCTCCAATTTTGATGAATGGCTTTGATGGTTCTCAAAAACTTTTAAGTCACTTTTGTGTGGGTAAGCCTTCAAGAGAGGACTCATGTCAATTATAAGCTGGATATTAACCTTTCTCCCCCCTTTCTTTCTCCTTCTCTCAGAGTGCCCCAGCCTGCGTGAAGACCCCACTCCCTGCCCGGTAGGGCCCTCGGCTCCCTGGCCTCAGGTCGAAGGTTAACTCCGGTCCTCTGCCACCCCACTGGAACCAAGATGGCCGCCGGCAGTGCCTCCTCGGTTTCCCTGCCGGCCCTCCTGCCTGTGGGGACCCTGCTGCTGTCGCTGCTCCTCACCGGCTCCCACGCCTTAGGTATGCCCATAGGGTCGCCGTACTAAACTAGGGAAAAGTTAAAATAGTGTTCAGAATGAAATGAACTGGCAGGTTGTATTATCAAGGGTTTTTCCCTGTGTCCCTCTGTCTGATCAGTCGGATGTCTCATGCTGTTGCTCAAAGGCAATCAAAGCAAGAGCAGGCACACGCACACAAACACACATGCATGCATACACCCATTAGCGGGCACACACACACACACACACACACACACACACACACACACACACACACACACACACACACACACACACACACACACACACACACACACACACACACACACACACACACACACACACACACACACACACACACACACACACACACAATTATGCCTTTGAAAGCTGTGGATGCGCTTATCTTTATTTCGGCTGGCTAAATCCACTCATCTCCCCTTCCTCTTCATTTGTAACTTGTAGAATAGTTTTTCAAACAGTCTGTTACTTGTAGATAAGCTCCTCCAACAGTCTGCTACTTGTAGAACTTCTCATCAGCAGTCTGTTGCACTAGAACATCTCTTCAACAGGGTGTTACTAGTAGAACATCTCATCAACCGTCTTTTACTAGCAGAACATATCCTCAACAGACTGCTTCTAGCAGAGCATCTCAGGTTTAAGTAGTAGAACATATCCTCAGCAGTCTTCTGCTAGCAGAACATCTCAGCAGTCTGTGACGAGCAGAGCATCTCAGCAGTCTGTGACGAGCAGAGCATCTCGGTAGTCTTTTAGTGACAGAACACCTCGGCAGTCCTGTGCTCGCAGAGCATCTCCTCGACACCGGGTTAGCGGTAGGGGGTCCTCGAGGAGTGTCTTATCCCCTCCGCTGAGCTCCTGCTCTGTTTGTTCTGCCCCGTTTCCTCCTAAAGATGGGCTTAGAGAGAGGGGCATTAGAGAGAAAGGAAACAAAGAGGAGGGAGTCTACGACAGGAGCCCGGCAGACCTCCAGCCGACTGTTTAGAAACCCTGCCTGTGGGTGTTCGCTCTGTGTGTGTGTTCATGCGTGCGTACGTGTATGTGTGTGTACGGCGTCCTCCCTCTCGCTATTTTGATTGGATGCGGTCTAACTTTCCGTCCCCTTTTTTCTTTTGTGTGGGCTCAAGGTGCCTCACTTCCCTCTCTTCCGCTGTACACATCTCCATAACCTTGGTCTCTTATTCTCTTCACTTGACCGGTAACACAAAAACAAAAAAAAAGAAACAGAGTGTACTTTCAGTTGAACAAATGAAAGCAGAAGCCTTGGATGTATATGAATCAGTGTGCCATTTTCAAATGTTCAAACAGCTTTGTTACTCTCCCGCCCTGTTCTCTTCTGTTCTCGTTGGCCTCACCACGCGTCATTCTCTGTGACCTCTCCTAGTCTCCCTGAATGTCTCTCTCACTACCACTCCCTCAATTTCTCCCCCTCCCCCTCTCTGTTGCTCTCTCTACCTTTCCCTCTCTCTCTCTCTCCCGCCATCTCTGTAGCTCTCTCTCTACCTCTCCCTCCATCTCTCTCCCTCCGTCTCTCTCTGAATGTCTCTCTCTCTACCTCTCCCTCTATTTCTCCCCCTCCCCCTCTCTGTTGCTCTCTCTACCTTTCCCTCTCTCTCTCTCTCTCCCGCCATCTCTGTAGCTCTCTCTCTACCTCTCCCTCCATCTCTCTCCCTCCGTCTCTCTCTGAATGTCTCTCTCTCTACCTCTCCTTCCATCTCTCCCACCCCCTCTCTCTAGCTCTCTCTCTACCTCTCTCTCCCCCTCCGTCTCTCTCTGAATGTATCTCTCTACCTCTCCCTCCATCTCTCTCCACCTCCGTCTCTCTCTGAATGTCTCTCTAATTCTCCCTTTGTCTCTCTCTCTTCCTCGGCCCCTCTCTGTTGCTCTCTCTCATGTGCTGGCCATTGCATCTCCCTCCTGCCTGCATGTGTATCCGTGACTGTATCTCTTTCTATATCCGTCCCTCTCTTATCTCCCCGTCTCTAGCTTCCCTTCTCCTCCTCCCTAGAGACCTCTTCCGCTGTCAACATCTCCACTCCAATCTCCAGCACACGCACGTGCACACACGCACACACATGCACAAACACACCCCCTCTCCTGCAGCCTTCCCATTTCCAGCACACATGCACGCACACACATGCACACATACACATACACACACACACACATACACCCCCCACACACACACATTTCCTGCATGCTCATGCAAGCATGCACACACAATGTCCACAGAGACCCAATCATCTGCACACAGATCGACAGTCACACATTTTTGCAAATTGGGCACACAAAGACTTAAATGGCAGTGCAGATTGAGTACAGACACATACACACACACAGAGACACACACAGACAGACAGCATGTCTCCATCTGTCAGTATCTGACAGTCTGTCTGCTCGTGGGTACGATTCCTCTTATCTGTCAAGGGTTTTTCCTCTTCCTTCCACTTTTACTATTTAATCCCTCATCACACGCACACATCCTTCGATTGGTGCAGTGACTGTTGGATGTGGCCACACCTGTTCTGTGTGATTGACAGCTTTCTGAGGGCCTCCATTTCCTTTGTCAACACGCCCATCTCTCGCTCTCGCTCTCGCTCTCGCTCTCCCTCTCTCTCTCTCTCTCTCTCTCGCTCTCTCTCTCTCTCTCACCCTGCCATCTCCTGCGGGGTCTACACACCTGTCGTCATTATGGCCATAAATGTTCACACACACACACACACACACACACACACACACACACACACACACACACACACACACACACACACACACACACACACACACACAGCCACACACAGCCAGGGGTGCTGTCCAATTATATTCAAACACACCTGATCTTGAGGGGACAAGAGCCCTTCCCCCACTTCATCACACACAAACGCACACACACGCACACACACACGCACAAACCGGACACACACACACAAGCACACAGAGCAGAGATGCAGAACAAAGAGCATGACATCATTCCACATCTCATCTTTTTATCCCTTGTTCGTCCCAGCTTCTCCCCCCTCTCTCTCTCTCTCTCTCGCTCTCTCTCTCTCTCTCTCTCTCTCTCTCTCTCTCTCTCTCTCTCTCTCTCTCTCTCTCTCTCTCTCTCTCTCTCTCTCTCTCTCTCTCTCTCTCCCTCTCCCTCTCTCTCTCTTTCTCTCTCCCCCTCTCTCTCTCTCTCTCTCTCTCTCTCTCTCTCCTCGCCCCATGTATCCTCTGAAGGAAACGTTTTTAATCAAAGCTGAATGCTAGTCTTCTGAGTAAATACATCAACAGAAATCTGTGTGTGTGATTGCATAAGCAAAGCAAATGTGTGACAGCGTAATTGTGTCTTATCCATCCTTGTGTGTGTGTGTGTGTGTGTCTGTGTGGAGCAGTCATTGAAAATGTGTACTTGTGACTGATACTTGCGTTGTATTTAGAGTCAGGCTGTATGAGGACCAGACCATCATCGGCCAGATTATCATCCCATGTGAAGTCAAACGAAATGTGTCCGTGCCAGTTCAGCCTCCTAAAATGTACAGAAATACGGTACAGAAAAACGACTCGTCCTATTCCTTTCATGGTTGTATTCATGTTGGCGGTATTAAAGTGGTATTCATGTTGGTGTGCATTGTGCTGTTTGAGAAGCAGCCACAGACTGCTATCCCTATCAACAACAGCCACATGGAGTTTGGCTTTTTTGCTCCAGCTATCTCCCTGTCTCTCCTCCTTTCAGCGCAGCGTCCTGTCGCTGAAATTAAACTGCGTGTTGCCGGTCTGGGGTGATTATACAGGAAAATAAATAAACAAACACCACAAAAAAAAGGTGGGCCCTTTGAAATTGTTCCGCCTCACCAACTTTTCATGAGTGCTATCCTAATTCTGTTCCCATCTTCAAAGGGTTCTGAATCCAGCGATTTGGTACAGGGAAAAATAAATAAGAATCAAACTTTGCCTTCCCCAAAATGCTAGACTGCGTCACTGACATATTCTATCAGCGCTTTTTTTTACTATTAACCGCATGGAGTGCGGGAAAAATTATGCAGTCTCCTTTTTTTTTTTAGAATGGATTCTGAAGCACATTCAAAACCGCCCTAAAAACCGGCCAACTTGTTTTTCGTGTCCCATGTTCATATCGTCTGTTTATTAGAGGGCGGCCATTTTCCTTCTTAGTGTCGCCATCTCGACGTCGCCTCGTTTCTCCGATAAAGCAATCGCCTCGTTTTCTCGGGGTAGTTTCCGTTTGCTCCGTTTCCTCGGATCCGTCGACACGAATTACCATCAGAAAATGACAGGCGCTACGTGTCTCCAGAGAGGGGGGGAAGAAAGAAAGAAACTCAATTTGCTTCACTGTTGTCCCAACTCATTTTACCTTCTCTAAACGTTGGCAATTTCAAAATCAATCTGGCTGGGGTGCCGCTGTAATTCCTCTGGTTGTATCCGTTTCCAGCGAGTTAAGGGATAGTTACAGATACCCATTTGGCCCTTTTCTCTTTCGTTTGTCCCAGCGGTTTCTTTGGGACCAATTTAGTCAAATTATTGGCGAAAGCGTTGTGCTATTGCAGCAGGATTTCTTTCTTCCCCCCCCCCCCCCTTCCAGAACTTTAGCCTGCCAACTCCTCTACAAGCCCGTTGGACCCCCCCCCCCCCCCCGTTTGAACGCTACAAGCTCATTGGACGAGCTGTCTGCGTTGACACTTTATCCGTGTGATGCAATAGAGAAGGTTTTGGAAGCAAAGGATTGGAGGTTATTATGAAAGCACGGATGGTAATTAATATACTAGCAGGGGATGTGAGATATTTGGGGTATTCACTAACTATAGCGTTCAATCTGAGAGTTTATTTCTGGGGTGTTTTCAAAGACGGCGCCCCTAAAAAAAAATCTCATGTCGACTATGACGTGTTCTTGAATGTGAATGCAACCCTGCCACGATTTATAGAACATACAGACGAGACAAGTCAATGTCTTCTTCAGGGCTTGATAGCAGCCGGGGTGATTTTTACATTATTGCGTGGTTCAATCGCCCCCCCCACCCCCCTTCTCCTGGCCCTTGGTGCCGGCCCCGGCAGAACATTTTCTAATTAACCTTTCGTCGTTAGCTTCGGCGACCAAGGCGAGGAGGAATTTGTGGAGGGCTTCCAAGCCAAGCAGGCCTACTATGGAATCCAAGCTACCGAACCTGTGTTTGGTTATTCCTCAGTCCTGTTACTGCCGTTTCCAAACACGTTTGTCTTTCCTAGAAGAGTTGGATCGGTGCCTTGCTTAAAGGCAGAGGCCACAGGAGCAGGATCATGCCGTCATAAGTGTTTTGAATCGAAGCCGAAAGGTTCTTGATTCAACCCAGAAGCCTTCAGTCTACCTGTTGGCTTCCCTGAGCCGGCTGCCCTTACCCCAACCTGCTCATTAGTGACATGTATCTAAGGGAACCCATTTGGATGAAAGCCTCTACTCAAAAGGCGATCCGATGATTGACAGTGGATGTAATGGTAATGGAGGTAGATTATCTCTGTATAGCGGAGCCCTCTTTTTAGATCCATACTCAATAGTGGCCCTGTCACTTATGTTTTGTTCATTTAAATCCTCAATATTGGTCCTCGTACATCCTACAAACACACGCACGCACACACACACACACACACACACACACACGCGCCCTGCATACAAGGATACAGATATATACACACACACACACACACAGATCCTGCATATAAGGAGACAGATAACCCCCCCCCCCCCCATACACACACACACACACACACACACACACACACACACACACACACACACACACACACACACACACACACACACACACACACACACACACACACACACACACACACACACACATTCGACACCCTCCAACACACCTGTCCCATCAAGAGGAGTGTAAAAAGCACAGCACTCAGGAAACATCACAACCTGCCATATGTGAGGATCTGAAAGGCGTCCCCACTAAAAGCTGTCAGCATGCCTTGTAAAATTGT
The DNA here is from genome assembly GCF_902167405.1 of Gadus morhua. Taxonomy (NCBI): domain Eukaryota; kingdom Metazoa; phylum Chordata; class Actinopteri; order Gadiformes; family Gadidae; genus Gadus; species Gadus morhua. Next base: position 9,198,076 of record NC_044059.1, read on the forward strand.
GTCATTTCCTAGCCGATGCCACGGCAACCTGTCACCTGTCCCTGCTCTTCCTCCTCACTTTATCTCCCTCTCCCTATCAGCTCTCTCTCCCTCACTCTCCCTCTATCCAAATCCCCTGCTTTCTCTCACCATGTCTCGCTCAGAGATGCACCAGCATGCATATCGTTTCCAAGTCTGTATACCCTTGCCAATATTCATCGAGATACTATTGGGACGTACCGATCTTGACACTTTATTTCATGTTTTTTATTGTAAGCAATAATGGATGCTCTCGAGTATCATCACAGCAAAGGGGGAGGAAAATATATGTTTTTACAAAGTACCCGAAGAAAGAAAGAAAGAACATTTGGCAAATATCTCACCATCTACCAATCTACCAAACCACTGATATTACCTATGTTGAACGATATCAGCCATTCTACATGATATATAGGTTCATACCCACTCACTCACTCACCCACCCACCCACCCACTCACTCACTCACTCACTCACTCACTCACTCACTCACTCACTCACTCACTCACTCACTCACTCACTCACTCACTCACTCACTCACTCACTCACAAAGCAACAGCGATGCCGAACAAAACATGACATCATGCCTCATCCTCTCATCCCTCACTTGTCCACCCCCCACTCTGTTCTCCAGTCCCTCCCTCTCTGCCATTTTTCCATCGCGCTAGGCATTGCTCTCATCCTCTGCAGCCCTTACACCCTCCCGCCATGCTCGCCGTTTCTGCTCATTTCCAAAGGCCGGCGCTATACATCTTGACCTCGGCACCCTGATGTTTATTTAATACCTCCGCACTCCGCCTCTCCCCCTGGACCCCCTGTCTCTCCTGTTCTGCCGTCTTCTCCTCCTTGCGTCTCGGGAGGTTGCGTAAGAAACCCAGCAGACACGCAGGAGCAGGAGAGCTTTTGACTGAAGGCGGCGTTTCCATAGTGATGGCTCTAAGCCGAGGCAACTTCCTAGAACTGGCCTAGATTGATGCCGCTCACTTCTTTAAGCAGTGTGTGTGTGTGTGTGTGTGTGTGTGTGTGTGTGTGTGTGTGTGTGTGTGTGTGTGTGTGTGTGTGTGTGTGTGTGTGTGTGTGTGTGTGTGTGTGTGTGTGTGTCTCTCTGTGTGTGTGTCCTTGTACTTTTATTCACTTCTGTGAGTGATTTGTTGGGGTCTATGTTTGGGATTGTGTAGTGGTGTGTACTTCTTTGTGCGTTAGCGCTTGTGCCTAGTGGTGTGTGTGTGAGTTTTTGTGTGTGCACATCACTGCATGTGTGTGTGTGAGTGCGTGCGTGGCTGTATAGAGCCAGACCAAGTGTTAAACACGCTAGAAGAACAAGCAGAAAGCCTGTTCATCGCGTGACATCCTACACACCTCTAACATATCCTAAAAGACACAAAGGCACACATCCTTTTCCGCTTACATGGCCAGTGTGAGCGAACACGTCGATTGAGCTCAGTTTTTGTTTTTGTTGATGTTTTTCACCAAGCAACCCACCTGACCAGTGCTGTGTTTCCAGTCATGTGTGTCCTAGCTAACAGGATAATTAAACTGGCTCCCTGGAAGATTAACTTTTACACTTTTTGTAAATCAGCTACCTGCCATGTTTAATCAGTGGGATACTTGGCTTCAATGTTGCACAGTGTTTTGGAGTGTTTTCCTTCCACTACTTTACTGTGAGGGTTGCTATGTAGAGCTTTACATAACCTAGCCCATAGAAGACAGTACACATGCAGGGCTTGCTCGTGAATTCACATCGCAATGACCGCCTACATTTTGTATAGGTTACGGTATAGTTCTGGATTTCAGACAACCTCAACTCTCTTTCTCTCTCTCTCTCCCTCTCCCTCTCCCTCTCCCTCCCTCCCTCAGCCCTAAAAGTAAAAATACAAGTTACCAAAAAAATAAAAAGAGAGACTGGGAAAGACACCAAGTGAGATGGATTCCAATTGGCTGTATTTTGGGCCACCTTTCTCTGCGCAATATCACAAAATGGCCTTGCGTCATTCCGTCCAGCACTCTCCCAAATCACAGGCATAATGGCCCCTATTCCTGCTCCCAGACACCTTTTTTCTTCTCTCCGTCCATCGATTACTGCGTTAGCCCGATACCCTCACCCCCCCCAACCCCCATCCATCAACTAATTTCCCACCTTCCGCCAGACAGAAAACAAACCAAGTACCTCAAACGGAGCTGCCTTGTGTGCCAGCACCAACCTTTAGCAGGGTTAGCTTCTCTGTGGCCAGCAGAGGAGCGCACCGCTAGCAGGTGGCAGCGGCGACAACAGCAATACAAACACACACTCGCTGCACACTGTGAGCTAAGCCTCCATTTCTTTCCGACGCCCCAGTCCGTCTATCCACCGTCTTTGCCTGGAAATACCTTATATCCAGGGGCCCCGTGAAGTCAGTTGGCGGGGCCCCCACCCGCGACGCCTATGTGTTTATATTTCTGCTGGGGACCCGGGCCCCTAACCAGGCAGATCAAGATACGTCCTGTGTGCTTATCTGGGCAGAGCTGCACCCTGCTGCACTGATGCCTGCGGGATGGAAGAAGCCCCCGGGTCCACACAGAGATGTGTTTGTTTGTGCTTCCTTCTTTCCCCTCTTCCGGAGCGGACACAGGGGGGGGGGGGCCTCCTCACCGGGGGCCGCGGGGATCACCAGGGGAGCGCTCCACTCCCGGCCTGCTCGGGTGATGCTATCTCAAGCTGGTCAGTCCCTGAGATAGCATGAGCTAAACAGTTTGGACATGGGCTCCCCCCCCCCCCCTCCACCACAATGGGCCTCACACGAACGGAGGAATGGGGGGGGGGGGGGGGGGGGGGGGGGGTTGCATTCATAGCATGGGAGGCTCCAGTGGGGGGGAAAATAATCGGTTTTCCCGGAGCAATGGAAGTCATTGGTCGTAAACATTTAGTGCTGACTAGCCACAGATGCTCACTCACACGTATGTAGTTATGCGCACACACGCACACGCACACACACACGCACGCACAGTGTGCTCAATAGCTTATGTGCAACAGGCATGGGGGAGATGAAGCATGTCATTACACATATCTAATCATCGCACCTTGATAGCTCAAAGAAGCGCTTAAAAAAAAAAAAGGAGGAGAAGAAGAAGAAAGATCCGCATGACTGAGCATTGATGGAGGATCACCTTCGGGCAGATATGATCAATGAATATTTAAACATGTTGGCGCTCCCTTGTTCGTATTCTGCCCCCGTGGGCACTCTGGCAGGTTTGTCTCTGAGCTGTTTACACTGCTACGCTGGAACCTGGAATCAAAACCGGAATCGCCGTTATTGGTCGGGCGTGCTATCACACAGGCGAAGCAAGTCGCTCCCGGTATACAATCTCTCTCCTCGTGTACATGACAGGCGAGGATATAACAACAGGGAAAAAAACGACAGATAAATATTTATACATGCGCCTGCTGCTGAATAATGAATATGGATGCATGTATGCAATCGCACATAGTGGGATGGAATAATGCATATCAAACATGCATATGTATATGTTTATGAGGAGGTGTGTGTTGCCCGGTGAGGAACAATTCAAAGCGAAACAGTGGCGCAGATTCATGGACGATGACTGAGGTCTCACAGCCCGCTACCCCTGCAGAGACCTGCTCGTCCCACGGAATAGTCATCCTCCACGGCTGGTTGTATTGAACAGGCGATAATGCCATGTACACTATACACACCTTATCCAGGGCTCAGTGAGTAGTCATGAACATTATGTTCATGGGTGAGTAGTCATGAACATTATGTACACTTTATCCAGTGCTCAGTGAGTAGTCATGTACACGATGTGTACACTTATCCAGGGCTTAGTGAGCAGCCATGTACACTATGACTTCACTATGTGAGTAGTCTTGTACGTGGGTAATCTACTGGACGTCACATCGTATATAAGTGTAGTCCGCGGCATTACTCACAGTGGTGATTAATTAGAAAGCACTTTGTGACCTGATAACCGCCTTCTTACGATGGCGGCGGCGTAATTAATTACTGGCTGCGTCGCGTCGGAGTTCACGGGACGGATTGAAACGGTTAAAACACAGCACAAGTCAGCCGCCCCCAGACGAAAGAGGGAAAATTGGAATAAAAGGTTAATTGCTCTCCTCATCGTTGGCACACATTCATCCACCGAAAGAAAAAAAGTAATTGCAGCTCATGAAAAAACGAGCGCAATTAGTATTTGAATACAGGGGATTCTGAAAGTGTTTTTATCATGAGGAAGAGCTATTGGAAAGCTGTCATGATAACTTAAGGAGCACACGGGTAAACCGGTATTATATCAAATAGAGTGGGTGTTAGGTGCTTGATTTTACATGTTGATGCATGATTATTGCAGGCTTCTTTCCAGCCTCAGGAATCGGTTGATATTTGGTTTGTTATTTGAGCTGGCGGATCCACCTGTCTGTCAATATAACTCATTGTGTCTGTTGATATGGAGCGCATGTCAAAGATGCCTCAGACAGAAATCATTGCAATTCTAGGCTGTCTTAAACAGGAGTTGGAAAAACAAATTGTCTAGACCCGAAGCGCTATGCTTCCACTGCAACAATGGCACATTTCTGTGGTTAGCATCGTTGGAGGGTACAAACGTGGTTTTATGCAGCAGTCCTCTGAGTTTAATCTGGGTGCTTCAGTTTCCTCCTCCTGCCAGAAACGGCCATTTTAGGATGAATACTGTCCTCGGGACACCCTCCATCTTATCTGATGGTTATTACCCCTTCTCAACCTCTCTGGTCATTTGAATCCGTTTTAATATTTCCCACTGGATTGTCCCAACCTTACTGGCTGTCTCTGTTCTCTGTAGCAGACTCGGATATAGACACAGGCTGCACCGTCTATCATTGTAATGTCGTAGTTAAAGCGTGTCTATACCTAGAGCCATATTGGCAAAAGGATCGTTGATGAAGTGGGACATTTCTTAAACAGACATGACAAACTGTCGCTGCTTCTGTGATTTGGGCTGTTCTGTTTTGTTGTTTGTTACGGAAAAACACCTTGCTGATAAAATGGTGTGTGTTGCAATGCATTGTGGTCTATGATTGAGAAAAGACACGCACATTCTAGCGTAATACTTGCATCACAAAAAACGAAACATTAAAGTGTGTGTGGGAGTCGAAAAAGTCAAGCAAAGTTAACTCACACTGTCTCTGCTTTCCCGAGGCTATATACTCTCTCCCATCCTTCTTTCTCCATCTCTCAATCCCACTCTCTACCTCACCCCCTCCTTTCTCACTACATCACTCCCTCTGTCTTCATCCCTCCCTCCCATCCTTTTCTCTCCCTCCCTCCAGCACTCTCCCTCTTTCTCTGCCTCTACTCTAATTCCCCTCTTTATCCATAACCCCATTTCTGTCTTCATCCCTCTCTCTACACCAACTCCTCCTCTCTTCCTACATCAACCCCTCTTTCTCTTCATCCCTCTCCCTCTACATTACACTCTCTCCCTCTCTCTCTCCACTGCTCTCTCTCTCTCTCTCCCCCCGCTCTCTCTCCCTCTACCTCTCTCTATCTCTGGCCAGTGATAGAATGCAGGGACCTCTCCTCCCTGTGTGTTTAGCAGGGCCCAGGGGCCAGTGTCGACCCAAAGTCCCTCAATTATTAATCCTTGGTACCACGCTAGCACTTTGATCTTCCCCCTATCTGCCTCTTTAGCTTTAACTAGTTCCCAGAGAGGCTCGTACACCACCACTACCTCTCCGTCTCTCCCTTGGCTCTCCCTACCGCCCATTGCCTCTCTCTCTCGCTCTCGCTCTCGCTCTCGCTCTCGCTCTCGCTCTCGCTCTCTCTCGCTCTCTCTTCACACATGACGGGAACTGATTCTGTACCTTGTAAACCGTTTGTCTTTATACTCAGTAGACTACATGACCATTTGGTCGTTTTCCTATTCATTCCTATTTTTAACAATCTGGTCTCTTGACACTCATTCTCATTGCATGGTTTTGGTTCAGAACTTATATTTCTTTTAAATGCGTGTTATGCGCAACTGCAATGACTTTTTTATGCAGAATTTTTGAGTACAATTTGCCTCAATTAATGTTATTGCCCTTGCTTGATTGGCATTTAAAATAAGTGTTTATTAGAAAATACATTAAAATGACACATGCTCAGGTGCATTACATATAGTTGAGTTTATGTGATAAAATATGAAAGAGCCTGTCTGTAACTGGCTTGCAAGGCTATGCATCATCTGTCTGAGACAGGGTCTGCTGCAAAGGCCATGTCTGAGAGTACGGGTGTGTTATGTGTGAGAGTGTGTGTCTTTTAATGTGAGAATTTGTGTTAGTAATGTTAGAGAGTGTCTGTGTTTAATGTAAGAGCGATAGTCTCAGTAATGTCTCAGAGTGTGAGTTTATGTAAGAGTGTGTGTGTGATGTCTGAGAGTGTGTGTTTAATGTGTGTAAGGGTTATGTGTGTGGAGAGAGAGAGAGAGAGAGAGAGAGAGAGAGAGAGAGAGACAGAGAGACAGAGAGAGAGAGAGAGAGAGGTTAGGGTTAGGGTATGTGTGTGTAAGTAATGTGTGTGTGTGAAGGTATGTGTAATGTGTGAGAAAGTGTGTGTGATGTGTGTGAGGATATGTGTATATGTCTCACGAGTACAAGCTTGTGAGAGTCTTGTGTTTTTCTACCCATATGGTAGAGGACAAGGGGTAGGTGTGTGTGTGTATGTCTGTGTCTGTGTGTGCGCGCAAGCGAGCCGGCTAGTGTGAGTGGTTGTGTGAATTCAAGGGCTCTTGGATGTCTGCCCTTTCAGAAATGTAATTACATTTATTTAGTGTCGTCTCTAAAGGAATTGGGGTGGCTCCAGCGGTGCGACATCCTGACTTTCTTCTTTGTTTTTACCCCCTCCTCCCCGCCCCCTCATAGCTAAGCCCCGGTTCACCAAAGTTCCCATTGACCAGATCGGCGTCTCGGGGGGCGTGGTTTCCTTCGTGTGCCAGGCAACGGGCGACCCCAAGCCCAGGGTGAGCTGGAACAAGAAGGGCAAGAAGGTCAACTCCCAGCGCATTGAGGTGAGTCGGGTTGGTCACTACTGCCCCCTGCAGGCTTGGAGGGTAACGTGTGTTAAATAAGGAAGGTCATGTTTACATGGTGAACGGCAGAATGACATTTCTGTTTTTTTTGTTCAAACAAACTCGTCTGATTTGGGTTACTTTGCACCAAATAAAGCAGCATAAGCTGTCAATTTCAAAGGTACCAGGCCAGGCATCTACAGTTCAGCAGTTTAGTTGTCAAATCCTTCAACGTGCTTCCACGACAAGCATGGATATTTAAACGCATTTTAAATCAGATACAAAGCCCAGTGCAGATAGCAAATTGTTGAGCTTTTGCTGAAATCAGAAACGTAATAACTCGGTTAAGCCATAAATCCGTAAAGAAAAATGTTTTGAAGTGGTTGTGTTGAAGTTGTTTTATCTCAGCTTTAGCCTCCAGGCGGCTGCTTTGATATGAATCCAGGCACCACGGGCTAGCGGTGTTGTTAGCCCAATTAGCTAGCAAGCTTTGAGGATTGACGGCAATGTGCCGTCAATGTTGGATTCAAAGTCCTTCTCCGTTTTTGTGATGAAAGCCAGCGTTACTATGATTCCAAGGGGGAACGGACAGGTGTTCATTCAAACAAGTTGTTTTCGAAAGGCATGACGGTTTGAAAGGTATCCAACGCCTCCTCCAAATCACAGATTTTCTTCCCTCAGGGTTTAGTCGTAATTGTTGAGCCTTTAGCCTTTGCCACTCTATATCTAATGCCATTCCAGGGTTTAATTGTTAATTTTCTCAGCATTTCATTTAACCTTTCTGAAAACCTTTTCAAAGGTAATTCTTTTTATCCTTTGTGATGAATTTCGTTTACGCAAGTAGTCAAATTTAAAATGCCTGACCAAGATGCTTTACGAAAAAGCTTACACAACTACAATGCTTCACGCAGTGAAGCGCAATAGAAGGCCTGTCCTCACTTCTGGGGTGGTTGTACCCTGCAGACCATCGAGTTTGACG